>NW_028230437.1:7919003-8087258 GCF_043228905.1 Azolla caroliniana
TCACATCTTTCATATCCGCTTGGCCCACTTGGCCCATATCTTTGCTTTTCGAGGTTTGCTTGGTCTCTTTGTCACACACATTAGCTTTTGTCTTCGCGCTTTGCTTGACTTCTTTGTCGCACGCATGGACTTTCATCATTTTGCTTTGCTTTACTTCCTTGTTGCACACATTGGCTTTAACCCTTGCTTCCTCGCCGCCATCGTCCTTCGCTTGGGTCTTACATCGATTAATGCCCAAGTCTCTCAAACGAGTGTGGAGAAATTTTGTAGTTTGGCATTGCCTTTGTCGTGCTACTCTTTGCCACTTCCACCTTATGGTTGTTCGTGTTGGCGTTGATCTTTGTTTTCTCACCGCCACCTTCCGTCTCTTGGGTCTTACATCGGTTAATGCCCAAGTCTCAAGAACCTTTGTGGGGAGAGTCTCTTCATCATCATCGTCTACCCTCTTTGACTTGACGTCTCCTTCTTCTTTGCATGTGTTAGCCTCAGCCTTCACTTCCTCGCCGCCACCTTCTGTCTCTTGGGTCTCACGTTTGCTTTCCGACGCATCTGCCCAACTCTCTAGAACAAGTGTGGAGAAAGTCTTGACACGGCCATCCGCCATTGACTCGTCCATAGCCATATCTGACTCGATGTCGTTTTTCGTGGCTATCTCCTCAATCATGTCGGCCTCACACTTTTTATCTCCCTCGATCATGGAAGCTTTGCTCATGCTAGCATCTTCATCACTTGATGTTTCAGACACGATGTGTGTTCTGAAACATTTGTCTTCTCTTGAAGTGGCATTTGCCATCCTCAATTCATTTGTTTCATTCTTCATCATTCTTTCTTTGCATGATGAGAAGGTCTCTTGTTCCACACCTTCTTCCGTGGTTACATCGTGGTACCGAACCCGGGCCTTTGTATCAAGTGTAATATTAATCCGCATTTGTTGGGAGGCCTCTTCGTCCTCGCTCATCATTTGCTTCAGTTTTTGCTCCTTTTGAAGCTTCTCTTCAGCCTCAACTTGTGCCTTTAAGTTCTCGAATGCCTCTTCCATCAAGACTTCTATGTCGAGTATTGTCGAACCTTCCCTCTTCGAGTTTTCTTCTTTAGGTGGTAGTTTGTAGTTGCTTCCCGTCCTCTTTTCACCATCCCTAGTACGTTGTGTTGTCACCGATGAGAATCTTGCCTTCCTCTCATCGTGAAGTCAACATACTCTTTCCACTTTCGTCCAATCTTCTGTGAGGCCATTTGCACCATCGTCATCTTCAAGTCGGATTCCAATGGCATTCCTTTCCTTCTGGTCTATCCATTTCACAAACATTAGGACTTTTTCCACCCCCACCAATCTTTGATCCCGCTCCGAGAGTTGTGCAGAGCGACACTCGAACTCAACGAAAGCATGCATGGCACTTTGGTGGGTCTTTAATGATGATACCCATTGATTGAACTCGTATAGTTTGCATCTCTTCGGTTCTTTGTATCTATATGCCTCCATGAGATATCCTCCTACCGCCTCGTTTCACGTCGGGTTCACCAAAGATGTCGCGAAAATACGACGAGGATACGTGAACGTTGAGGCAAGACCCCGAGCCTTTGACTAAAGGATATCAAATTCGTGTATTTATATACTAAGAATTAACCGAAATGAGAAAGATTAACAAATTTCATTAATAAAAGGGAAAGAAAGATTACAATCAATCCCAAGATTGGGATTACAAAAGTTTTATCTTATGGAGATTATTAGAATAATAGATTAGAGGAAATAAGAGATTATGATTCTTGAGTGATATGGCTTTGACAAGGAATTTTGGATTTTGAGAGATTGCTTCCGTATGGAAATTATGGTTTACTTGAGAGATAGCTTCCGTAGGGAAGATTAGGGTTATTGGCTTCGATAAGATAAGAGAGCTCCCCAAAGAAAAGAAAAGAAATTTAGATAATATGGAGAGTCCTTCGTGTCGGAAAAAAAATGGAATAAATATGGAGTTCTCCCTTGATCATAGCCTTTCCACTTTTTGTTGCATGGCCTCTACTTTTAGTTGCCTAGCTTTTTCTTTTGGTTGCATGTGACTGTCCACATGACCTTTACTTTTTCCATGCACTCCCTTCTTTAGTTGCTTGCGTCCACATGGCCTTTACTTTAGTTCTCTTCACTTTACTTTAGCTTGTTGCATGATCCAATCTTTCGTCCGGTAGCCGGTTCCATTTTGCTTGCCGGTCGGTTCCGGTTCCGGTTTTGCTTGCCGGCCGGTTCCTGTTTTGCTTACCGGCCGGTTTCCGATTTTGCTTGCCGACCGGTTCCGGTTCCGGTTTTGCTTGCCGGTCGGTTCCGGTTTTGCTTACCGGCCGGTTTCCGGTTTTGCTTGCCTGCCGGTTCCGGTTTTGCTTACCGGCCGGTTTCCGGTTTTGCTTGCCGGCCGGTTCCGGTTTGCTTGCCGACCGGTTCCGGTTTTGCATACCGACCGGTTTCCAGATTTGTTTATCGGCCGGCTTCCGGTTTTAGGGAATTTGGCCACCATCATCCATCAAGACAAAGTTGCCAAAGTGCTCTTAGCACAAATGAAAAATGAGGGAGCTCAAGGTGTTTATATAGCCAGCGCCACATGACCATCCACATGACCTTTACTTTTTGCATGCACTCCAACTTTAGTTGCTTGCGTCCACATGGCCTTTACTTTAGTTCTCTTCACTTTACTTTAGTTTGTTGCATGATCCAATCTTTCGTCCGTCCGCGTCCAACCTCGTCTGGTAGCCAGTTCCATTTTGCTTGCCGGCCGGTTCTGGTTCCGGTTTGCTTGCCGGTTCCGGTTCCGATTCCGGTTTTGCTTACCGGCCGGTTTCCGGTTTGCATACCAACTGGTTTCCGGTGCCAGTTTGCTTGCCGGTTCCGATTCCAATTCCGGTTTTGCTTACCGGCCGGTTTCCGGTTTGCATACCAACCGGTTTCCGGTGCCAGTTTGCTTGCCGGTTCCGGTTCCAATTTTGCTTACCAGCCGGTTTCCGGTTTGCATACAGGCCGGTTTCCAGATTTGCTTACCAGACCGATTTCCGGATTTGCTTAGCGGCCGGTTTCCGTATTTGTTTACCGGCCGGTTTCCGGTTTTAGGGAATTAGGCCACCATCATCCATCAAGACAAAGTGGCCAAAGTGCTCTTAGCACAAATGAAAAATGAGGGAGCTCAAGGTGTTTATATAGCCAGCGCCTTAACTTTCCTATCTATGTGGGATAGTTCTAATTTCCCTATCTTCTCAAACTTTATTTTCTCATAACTTGATATGTATTTCTCCATTTTGTATATAGTAAAAAACGTTTTGAAGCTCTTGAGTATATCCATCTTTCTATAATACTCTACTAATCTAATCTATAATAAATATTTCATTATTTTTTTACATAGTGTGTGAAGATTCACACGACACCGGACGCTGCTTAAGCTGCTTCCTTCGTCCAGGTAGACGTCTTGTTGCAAACGGAGCAACTCCTCCGCCACTTTCTGGATCACTTTAGAAAATGATCGATCCGATCAGATTTCTTCCGCTGCTTGCTAGAAAGCCTCCCGCCACCTTCGTTGTTCAGCAAGTCTTCGTGCTCTCTCTGTAACCGGGTCGTCTGTTGGCCTAGTCATCCATTCCCGCCGTTGTTCACTGCGATTGTGCAGGAATCGTGGTCGCCAAAAACTGTGTTAATCCTAGGGCCGGACAACAGCCTAACACAGGGTGTCCACTTAAGACACTTCACCAAACGGTGTTACGGCAGGATGACTTAGGACACAACGTTTAATCAGACCTTAATCAATTACTTAGCAACACATCATTAACACGCGTAAGATATAACAATGAGTACAGAACGGTAATCAATACTGGAATTTTAAGGCAATAAGTTCTATTAATTATCTGCTCTCGATTACATTGTAACCGGGCCTTTATATAGGTCTCCGGTGCGAAATACAAAACGGTGCCAACCGGCACCTTTTTGGGATCGGTCCGGATCCGGATCGGCATACCGATTCCGGTCCGTCCGTCCACATCTTCTCATATATTAATATATATATTAATACTACTAATTACAACAGTTCCCGAATAAACTATTCCTTTTCACACTCTGGTTTGGACCTCCTTAAGCCTTCTTGCCAGCTAGTAACAGCCTTCTTTAGATTTCCGATTTTGGTTCGGTTTGCTCCGACGATCAACATGTCATCTACATACAGTAGGAGTATTAGGAAGTCACCTCCGTCAAATTTGTTCACGAACACGCAGTGGTCGGCTTGCATCTTGTGGTACCCTTGGTCGGTCATGAAGGAGTTGAACTTCTGGTACCATTGCCGAGGAGCTTGCTTCAAACCGTATAGGCTCATCTTCAACCGGCATACTCGGTGCACCTTCCCTTTCTTCACAAATCCTTCCGGTTGCTACATGTGGATTTCTTCTACGAGGTTGCCATAAAGGAACGCCATCTTGACGTCTAGCTACTCAAGCTCGAGGTTCATGCTTGTCGCTATGCTCAACACCGTCCGGATGGAGGTCATCTTGACTATCGGGGCAGAGATCTCGTCAAAATCCACTCCTTTCTTCTGCTCGAACCCCTTCACTACGATCTGGGCTTTGTACCTTGGTAGATTTTCGACGTCTCCCGGTTTTAGCTTGTACACCCACATGTTCCGGAGTGCCCTCTTTCCTTTTGGCAACTTCGTCGGTTTGTACCTGTGGTACTCATGTAGGGAATCCATCTCGTCTTGCATGGCACTTAACCACTTGTGGATGTGGGTGTCTTGCTTTACTTCCTCAAAGCTGGCTGGCTCCTCCTCGTCAGTCAGCAACACATGTTCTGCATCTGGAAATCTCTAGGCGGGGGGGTTCTCTCTCTAAGGGGATATCTCCGACCTTCGTTTTCGGCAACCGGTTCTTCCGTCTATTCCTCATCCTCATTCGATTCGGGATCTTCTCCGGTTCCAGTGTCTTCTTCTTCTTCTTCTTCTTCTTCGGTTAGTTCGGTTTCTTGTTTGAATTCGACCGGTTCATCGAGTGTCATCTGGTTACCGGCTAACATCCAGTTTCCAACCGGGTAAGTCCTTGTGTCCTCAAACCAATTTCTGTTGATCGATCCAGATTCTATCATCCTCTTCTCCGACTCCCAGTCATCAATGGTCTTGTCTTCCATGAAGACTATGTCCCGACTCCGGAACACTTTCTTGTCGACTGGATCCCACACCCGATAACCAAACTCATCATCGCCGTATCCAAGGAATATGCATGGCCTGGACTTCGGATCCAACTTTTCTCTCTTGTACTTTGCAACATGCACATATGTGAGACACCCGAACACCTTCATATGCCGGTAAGACATGTCTTTACCGGTCCATACTGTCTATGGCATGTCGAGGGTGACCTGTTAATCACATACATCACTGTCATTAGTGCCTCAGCCCAAAACTTCTTGGGTAACTTTGCATGTGGTCGCATGCTTCGTACTCTCTCCATTATGGTCTGATTCATCCGTTCGACCAGCCCATTGAATTACGGCGTCTTCGGCACAGTGAATTCGACTCGGATTCCTCTTCGACCGGAAGTACTCCTCGAACTGCCCCTAGTATTCTCCTCTGCTATCTGCTCGAACCGCCTTGAGCTTCTGGCCAGTTTCTCTTTCCAGTCTCACGTGGAGCTCCTTGAAGACAGACAACACCTAATCCTTCGTCTTCAACGGAGAGACCCACAACTTCCGGCTATGGTTGTCTACGAACGTCACGAAGGAGGTTCGGTTTTGCTTGCCATCCAAACAATCAGTGCACTTCTCGAGATGCACGTCTTTCACCTCCGGAATGAGGTTATCTTTGGCAAGTCTTCTCATCCCCTTCAAGCTGATATGACACAATCTCTTATGTCACAGCTCACCGGCATTGTCGGATGCTATGTTCACATCTTCCCATCATATCCGGGCATGCATAAGGTACAATGTGTTGATCTTCCGGGCTCGAGCCACAATCAAGCTTCCCTTGCTGAACTTCATGAATCCGTTCTAGATGCTACCCGTGTAGCCTTCATCATCTAGCTGACCGGCTGATATTAGCTTCAACCAAACATCTGGAATGTGCCGGACATCTTTCAGCAGCAACTTGCATTCAGTTGATGTCGTCAACAACACATCTCCTATGCCGATGATTGGGTAGGTACCTGTTGTGAAATCGTTTGCGGAATTAAATCAGAATGAACAGACAATGTTGAAATACGAATTACAAAAATGTGCCAAGAAAAGACACGATGAACAATGGTGCACAGAGATTTACGTGGAAACCCTAAAACGGGGAAAACCAAGGGTGCACAGATTTCTTCACTATACAAAGTGGATATACAACACCGAGAGGAATACAACACTCTGTCGAGTGTATCAGCTGCACAGGGCTCTTCGCGTCTGTTGTTACTCACACAGCTATGGCGTGACTCTCACTCCTCTCTCACTCTCTATCTTTCTGTTTCTACTGTTTTAACTCTGTTCCTCTCACTAACACACAAACTAAAAGGTTTCCCTAGTTGCATATAAACTTACGCAACTTTCTGGTTATTTACATACGTAGCCCTCATGGAGCGCACACTTAGACTATTTACAAGTATAGTCTCCCGAGTTGTCTATTTACATGATTCCGGTTTCGGCCAACTCGGCTCCTCGACTGTCGGCTTTCCGAACGGTCAGATCTTCCTCCCACTGGAGGGACATATCCCAACAAACTCCCCCTTCACTCTTGTGGGAGGAAATCTGTCAGTCCTGTATTCTCTCGACAGACTCTGAGTCTGTCCATAGCTAGGTTCTTCATCAGCATGTCGGATCCATTGTTGTCAGTATGGATCTTTTCAAGAGCACATTCTCCCTCTTTGACTCTCTCCCGTAACCGGTGATACCTTCTTTGTATGTGCTTGGTCCAGGAGTGGTATGCCGCGTTCTTGGCTAGGTGTATGACACTTTGGCTGTAACAATGGAGCAAGAACTCCTCTTGCTTCGTGCCTAGTTCTGTCATCCAGATCAGCTCTTTTCCGGCTTCTACCACTGCCATATACTCTGACTCTGTAGTCGACAAGGCTACAGACTTCTGCAGTCGTGACTGCTACGACACTGCTCGCAGTACATAGGTCATCACGTACCCTGACGTGGATCGGCTCGAGTCTACATCTCTTGACATGTCTGAATCAGCAAAACCTTCCAGCACAGGTTTTCTGACACCATACCTTAGGCACACACTTGAGGTGCCCTTTAAGTACCTGAGAATCCACTTCACTGTTGCCCAGTGTTCTCTCCCTGGATTACTCATATATCGGCTTACTGCTCCCACAACAAATGATATGTCCGGTCTCGTACAGAGTGTGAATAATGAACTTCAACAAGCTTTCCCAATAACTGACCTTGGTCCAATGAAGTATTTCCTTGGAATGAACCTACAAAGCGATCGTGCCAAAGGAACCATTTCTCTTTCTCAAACTCAATACATTGAAAGTGTATTAAATCATTTTGACATGCTACAGTGCAAGCCTATGTCTACACCAATTTAAACTCCATGCAAATTATCAACCAAAGATGCTCCTACCACTATTAAAGAACGAAATGAGATGCTTAATGTTCCTTACAAGCAAATTCTTGGATGTATACGCTACCTTGTTAGTTGTACACATCCCTATTTATGTTTCACCGCTAGAATTCTTTCGAGATTTATGTAGGATCTTGGACTGAAACATTGACAAACGTTAAAACAACTACTACGTTACCTACAACAAAATGAAAGATATGGTGTTAACTTACGCCAGATCGCAATCAAAGTCCATCAGCATGAACCTTGAAGGATGGACCAATCCATCAAAAGTATCTAGATGGACAGACTCGAATCGGGGGGGAGATATTGATGGTCATAAGTCAACAAGTGGCTTTGTAATTGTCTTGCTAGAGCTGCTATAGCATGGAGGTCTAAGAAGCAAACAAAGGTCACACTATCTTCAACGAAAGCCAAATATGTAGTTGCCGCACTCACTCCTAAACAAGGAATATGGATTCATTCTATACTTCAAGAACTTAACTTCTTCAAGACTTTAAATCTAATCCTTCATTATGATAATCATCATGTATAAAGGTAGCATGTAATCCAAAAATGAGTGATAATATTTTAGCATGTCTCTTTCAAGCATCACTTTCTACGAGACTTAATCAGAGAGAAGAAACTAGATTTGAAGTATGCACCTACAACACTTATGTGGGCCGATTTTGTAAAAAGACAATACCTCAAACAAAGCATATCGTTTGTTGCCAAAAGATTGGTCTAACCATGCCAAATCATTCTTCAAATGACAATAGTTTTGAATAAAAGAATATTTAGACTAAGGGGGGGGGAGTTGGAAATATTTAATCTAAATATTATATTTATTTATTATATTAGAAACAACTATTTATTTAAGAAGAGTTATTTGTATAGTTGTCGAATTCTACATCAGCAATAGAGCCATCCTTAATCCACCTCCGATTCCATGAGTAGTAGTCTTGCCCATAGATTGCATACCTTGCAACCTCCTTTGTCTAGTGCTCTTGTTCTAGTACATCAAACACTATCAACCCTATAATGTGGAGATGGTGAATCGTAACAGAAATACTAGCATTTATTATACGATGAACAACACCACCAATTTGACCACCAACATTGTTTCATTTGCTCTGCTTGTTAGATTCCAGATAGTTATCCTTAAGTATGCCTACCATGTCCCTACTCTCTAATAATTCTGTGACTGTAATACCTAAGAATAAAGAACCTTAATATCATAAATCTAATGTAGAAAATAATATGTACCATCTGTGTTGTTGTTAGTGTCATGCATGCCCATACATTTGGATGGTTCAGATAACATAATTAAATTGTATGATATCAAAATTTATAACTATGAGTGAATAAGTTAAATACTTATCCACGCTATTGTCCGATAACTATTCAAGATACTTGTTTATATCTATCTTTTGGGAGGAAAGCCTAATGTTAGATTTAGCTGGGATGCATGCTCTCTGCCAAAGTTAGGCAGCATAGCCTAGTCTAGGATTGTATATAGGAAAATCACCAATCCAGTTGAAAGAGTGAGGATTGTGGAAATGGCGATACAGAAGACAAAATACGAAGACAAACGAGGATTGTTGAAGCAATGACTGACAAGTTTCTTAGCAATTGCAAGTATCTATTCTCTTCTAGGTGTCCCCAATCATTTGCATCTATGTCCACTGTATAATCTATCCCGAATTAAGGTAGACACGATGTTGAATATGCAGTATTGAGCCTTGTTAACTTTTGTTCTAAGCCTAAGGATAATCAATAGGGGCCACAAGCTGCAAAACTATGATATAGATAATAAGCCAAGATCACCAAATTTGAATATCCATGTTAATGCAACAAATTTATACATTATGGGTACAATGCTTCTTATGGATAATTTAATTTCTCTTCAAGAAAAACATAAAGAAGCAACGTGGAGAGATGAGGCCGACCCTTCTAGTTCAAACTATCACGGTAGAAGCTTCAAAGATGATGTTGATTTCGACGAAAATAAGATAATGACAAAACAAGAAGACAATTAATAGAACAATAAAGACATGAATTAGTACTTCCTAGTGACCAAGATGACAAGGGGGCTTCAAAGTAAAGCTATATATATTTTTAAAATAAAAAATAGAGAATATATTATATGGAGAGTGAGAGAGAAAGAAAATTTAGCCCATGAGACAATTAGTTTAGAACAAAATAGGGTGTTAACTTGGTCGTCAAAAATAAAAATAAAAATAAATAGAGATTAACCTAAAAATGTTGTAGTGTTGAAAAGCGTCTCTAGATGGTTGAATGTCCTTCATGTCTAGATGGATAAATGTCCTTCCTTAACAAACCAAACCACCACTCCCCTCCTCCTTCTCCTGCTCCTCTTGCTCTAGCTATTGCGACAATTAGCCTCAATTGTATCTTTACATTTCCAATCCTACGCCTTGGTACTCCTGCCCAACCTCACCATATGCTATCCATAAGAGAAGCCGCCACGGATTCATCTGTGCTGCTTGATGGTATTATTACATCACTAGAGGAGGAGGAGGAGGAGGAGGATATACCTCAGTGTCCTGACCTTATTTTATCCATAGATGAGGCAGCCATACCTAGCCAATCTGATAGTGTCATGTCAATAGATGAGGCCGGTCTCCATGATCGGGCCAACTTACGTCCCCCGCGGCCTCACCATATAGCGCGAGCGCGAGGGGGAAGCCGGCGTCCGAGACCCACCAAAATTACGCAGCTAAAACAAGTGGCTCGGATGGTTGCAGTGTACATACATGTAGAGATGGCTGTTCTGACGTTCGTGGCTCAACAACCTAACCCTAATTATTCCTTCTTCTTCTTCTTCTTCTTCTGGCTGGTCTTGCCCATAGCTACCATACCTTTCGTCCTCCTCTGTCTAGCACTCCTCTTCTGCTACATCAAACATTGTCAGTCCTATAATGCACAGATGATGGTGAGTCGCCGTCAGCCTTATAAAACCAGTTTGACCGCCGGCATCATTTCATTCGTCGTCCTGATTGTCGGATTCCAGGCGGCTGTACTCATGTATGCCTACCATACCACTACCCGGCCCTCTAAATCATGACTGTTCTACCTAGCAATAAACAGCCTTACTATCGTCAAATCTAAAGTAAAAAATATTTGGTACCATCTATGCATGACCATACATCATTTTGGATGGTTCCGACTTTGCATAATTAAATTGTATGATAGCAGAATTTATATCTAATAATGAATGAATAAGACAATACTTATCCATTGCTATTGTCTAATAACCCTTTTACATATATCTAACTTTTGGGAGGAGAGTCTAATAATGTTGAATTTAGCTGGGATGCATGCTTTGTGATCTTCATACATTATATCCTCGGTATTATCTTGCTCTTGTATAACATCCTAAATAGTTAGTGTAAACATCATGCTTGCAACAGCACATTACATTAAATTAATGTATCCATCAATTGGAATCGACATTAATTCTTACATAACATCCATAGTGTGCACTTCTAATTTTAGCTAAATTGAGATTTTTATTTGTAAAACAGGTATCGGACTGGACTGCATTCAGAATTAGTTTGTGCGATTCGGAACTGCATTGGATCAGAATTTTGTTTGTATATCTAGCTGGAATGAATTTGATTACGGTTTAGATTGAATAAGTTCAAGTTGACTGGTTTCAGGAATTATGTCTTTAATCCAGAATAAATTAGATTAAGGATTTGTTCGAAGTTCAAAGAACCCGTAATTATATTCTTCGCATAGGTAGAGTGGATTCCATCAAGAATCCATACGCACAACCCCAAATTGGATTAAGCTATATTGGATTGGATTAGGTTAACAAATTGATATATAAATATAAAGATATAAGAGACGGCTGATAACCACCTACAAGGTAAGTGTCGAATTGGTTGAGTGCCGATTGGGGTGAAAAGGGAAAAAGATATAATTAAGTATATTAACATATACCTATTTACAAATATATACACATATGTGTGGACAGGTATGTATGTATGTTTTATTATGCTCTTTTGGTGTGTCTTTTCTATATATGTTCAGGTGTGAAAACAGATACGAAAAGAGACATTACTCTACAAGGTTGAAGGAAGAGGGGCAGACACAAAACAACGTGATAGAGAGCAGAAAAACAGCAGATAAGAAACGAAAGAGGGCACTAAAAAAGAAGTGAGATAGAACTCAGAGATTGAGACACCGAGTGAGAGAGAGAACACACAAAGAGAAACAGAAAATAGTGAAGAAAACAGAAAACGAAAGAGAACAAGAGGAAGAGTGTTCTACGAAGTGGAGGAGACAGAGACCTATGAGGAGTTGGTCGTGCTGACAGAGAACCATGACTATGCAACACCTCTCCTATCTACTCGCATCAGGTTACTTCGTTTCATGGTTGTTTTCTTGTTTCCAATTTTGCTAGTTTTTCTATCCACCTAGTTGGGTGAAGAATTGTAAGGTTATTTTCTTTGGTTTATCCACCCAATCAGGTGAGGATCGTAGCCAAGGTTGTTGCCTTGAAGCTAATATATTTCCTCTAGACAAAAACCTAGAGAGACTAGCACATTCAGATCATCCAGATGAATCCGGTGTAAACCAGAAATAGGGACATATTTGTAAATAGGTTTCCTATGGGCCGTTGAGGCTACATTTGTAAATAGACATGAAGTTATATAAGTATAAATATAACTTAGGGCAATCATAATTTGTGAGGTAGTTATTATAGTGTGTGCGGCTATTGTACAGTGTGAAAAAGAGACACAGAAGGAGAGAGTGAGACAAAGCAACACACAGAAAGTTGTTTCTATTGTAACCGTCATTAATGGGCAAAGGAAGAGCTCGAGGTCATTGCCTCTGAGTCTTTCTTTGTAACCTTTCTTTGTGCAGTGGAATAGTTCAGAGTCTGTGGACTCCCGTGGTTTTTCCCAATTAGGGTTTTCTACATTAATATCTATTTCGTGCATTGTTTCTTCTTTGCATCTTCCATTGTGTGATTAAAACTCGATTGTAGCCAAGCATCATTTCCTTATCACTAATAGGAGAAGTGGGTTGTCAATTGGGAGAATCGGTAGTCGAAATCGGGTTGGTCGGCTAGATCGACTAATGAGTCGACTTGGTAGTCGACTAAGTGGAGAAAATGCAGAGCCGAGTGGTCGAGTCAACCAAGTCGACTAGAGAGAGAGAAAATTTGGGAATCAATTGATTTGGAGGCCGCCTTGACTGGTTGGATGAAGGCATAGGAGCCGACTAGTTGAATCGACTAGATTGTCGACTTGCGGTTCAAATAGTCAAGTTGACTAGTCTACCAATGAACTACTATTATTATAAGATAATAATAATAACTTATTCCTTCTATAAATATGTGGAGCTAGGGCAAACTTTAAGTGCTAGAAGGTGTAGAACATTGTTGAATATAGTGAGAGGGAAAAACAGAGAGTAGTAAGGGGATATGAGTGAGAGAGAAGGAAAGCATAGTGAGTGATACTCGCCATCAAAACCCTAAGTGGTGGATACTATGTTCTGCAGAGCTTGTAAATCGACACCCAGGAGATTTGGACGAGTCCGAAGGCCGACAAAGTTCTATCAATCGGGCTTAAACTACATCAACTACATGGAATCAAGTGAACCGAGCTCCTACAAGGAAGCCATAGCCATGCTAGATGCCAACGCATGGCTACAAGCCATGGAATCCGAAATGGACTCCATTCATCAAAACCAAAGATGGGAGTTAGTCAAACTACCACCCAACAAGAAGCCATTACCCTATAAATGGGGTCTTTAGATACAAATACATATCCAATTCAAAGAATCCCAAATACAAAGCTCAAATCTTCGCGAAGGGATTAAAACAAGAACATGGGGTTGATGATGATGCGACATTCTCTGCAGTAGTCAGGATGACCAACCATCGGCTCCTACTCGAAATCGTGGCAACTGCAAACCTAGGGCTCAAGAAGATGGACGTAAAGACGACATTCCTACTCGGAGACTTGGAAGAAGGCATTTACATGTCCCAACTGGCAAGCTTCACGACGATGGGGCAAGAAGGTCACCTCGTATGGCGACTGAAGAAGAGCCTATATAGACTAAAGTAAGCATACATCTGGCACATTGTCTACATCCAGTCCAACTCCAATCCATGCTTCTATATTCAACAATTAGTTGATGCGGGATCTGAGTACTAAGTTGTAAAACATAGTCAGTACTTGTGCATGTGGGATGACAGTACTAAGTTGTAAAATAAGGGTACTTTACAAGGCGTTGAACCATAGTCAGTACTTATGCATGTGGGATGATACTACTAAGTTGTAAAATAAGGATACTTTTCAAGGCTTTGAACCATACATACAACAGTTACACCATAATAGAAGAGAAAGTTCAATGAGAAGATGCCCTATGTCCCAGCTATAGGAAGCATGATGTATGCATTGGTGGCGACTCGACCTGATCAGACCTCACATATGTCATAGGAGTTGTCATCCGATACATGTCGAACCTAGGACGGAAGCCTTGGGAAGCTGTGAAGCACATCCATAGATACCTACAAGGCATTGAGGATGCACAACTGACTTTTGGATTGGCAAATCTGACCGAAGTTGAAGGCTACACCGACTCTGACTATGCCAAAAACTCTGACAATCCAAAGTCAACATCAAGCTACATGTTCACCTATGGTGGCGGTGCTATATCATGGAGATCGAAACTTCAACAACACATGGTCCTGTCAACCATAGAGGCCGAGTACATAACAACATCGGGGACAGCGAAAGAAGCGATCTGGCTACACCGACTGACTACTAACTTCTCGGCTACGAGCCGAATCGATCAACCAGCACTAACCATCGATTGTGACTCATAGAGCGGAATACACCTCATTCGAAACCCAATCTATCATGCAAAGACGAAATACATTGAGGTGCAGTTCCATCATATCTAGGAGCTTGTAAAAGAAAAGAAGCTCCAAGTTCGGAAGATCGACACCAAGGCAGACATCGTCGATTGCCTGACGAAGCCAATCCCATAACAATGCTTCAAAGCTCTAAGGACAAGGATGAGACTACGAAATGTGACCAAGTAGAAGACGGTTGAGCGAGGAACAAAAAGTAAGTCGAAGACAAGCTGGACCAGACAAGCCGACAAGGCAAAGTCAAAAGAATCGGAATGCCAGGAAGCTAAAGATGCAACATTGAGCGAGGATACCAATTGGAGAAAAACTTATTCAAGGGCAAACAAACCTGAAGACAGATCGAAGACCCAGCAAGGAGCCTAGGAGCATGCACGAGCGGAAAGTAGACGATCGATCCGAGGCTGAGAGTCAAATTTGGATATGAGCCAATCTAGAAAAATGAGCCGATTTGGACGCAGAATGTTTCAGACAAGTAGAAATGACCAATTCAGACAAGCCGACCCAGATGACTAGCCAAATCAGGCTAGATACTAACTTTACCTCTACCGACTCAACTATATGTTGAACAACTTGTAGTTATAACTTTACGAGGGAGATAACCCCATTGTATGTAGAAAGAGTAGTCCTTTTATGGGGGAGTTTGTTGGCATAAAAGGCCGACTCCTTCCACTTTGTATCCATAAGTGTGAACACGTCCAATAGTTAGGGCTTGAGTATATAAGCTCTAACATAACGTTGTAACAGAGAGTTTGATTACCTTGTATCTTGAGTTTGAGAGAGAGAGTTACAGAATAATGAAGAACTTCCATTGAAGCTTGAGAATCGTGTTAACTCTCCATAAAGAGGCTAGTTTTAACCTATGGGACCAAAGTATACATGTGTTGTTAATATGTGTCTGTTGAGATATCAAGCTCAACCAGATTTAGGTAGCTAGTCAACCACGTAACTTCGTAGGTACTTAGATAGAATCAGGTTCGAAGTATTGACTATAATGCGTTAAATAGGACCTTGTACTTAATTGGGATATTCTAGATCCTCCACTCCCAAGTACATTTAATAGAGGACTTACACGTTGTCCCCATATTCTCCTCACACATGTGCACCCTTGCACATGAAATCTATATATACCTCATTGAAGGTATTTTTGTAACTTGATGATGCTTTTTAATATAGTTAATCATCCCCCATCTTGTCTCGTGTTCATAAGTGTAACTTCCTCTCACGCACACATACACACAAATATCACTATATCTTCCGCTTAACTTAATCACATAATTAGGTACTAATTAACCATTAATTAATTACGTAATTGTTAATAGTGTCTCCGTCCTAAGAAGGGGTATTCATACATTGAAGCGCAAAGTCTCTATGTGTGAATAAAGCATACATATATGAGATCAACCTTCTAGGTGGTGTCTTAAGTATGACACTTAAGTTATCAACATCCTCTTAGTATGTCAGCATATCTTGAACGAATTGCACTATATGTTGAGCATGTGAAGAGAAAGTGACATTCATCCTATACCATGCCTTCATTGCATACTTTATATGTCTTCAAATTCATTACATTTTGATACCATGATGCAACTTCAATACCTGATGGAGTGCAAAGTAGTGTAAGGGCTCTACGAGCATTACTACTCATATTGGTAATGGAATAATATTGGATACGATCAATAGGAATTCTTGTTTTATATTGAGACCAACATTCGGGGTTTAAAACTTTGTAATGTAGCATTCTAGTTTTGTCCTCTTAGTATCTTCCCACTTCATCCTTAATGATTCCACCAACCTTTTCTCAATCATTACATAATACATAACATCGCTCAAAAGCTCTAAAAGATCATCTACACCCCATCTTCTAAACCATTTCCTTATGTCAACAACCCAATCAGATGAGAGAATCTTACTCTTATGATTCTTTTGTAGCTTACATCATGTTACCCAATGGGACAAGTGAGACAAGTGGGAAACATATCAAAAAGAACCAAGCACTAACAGCCAAATAAGGGAAGCCGAATATCAAAGGAGCGGGTGGAAAGCACCAAGCAGAAGGAATCTATATATATCAAGGAGTAGCGAACACAGAGCGCGGAAGGATCTGGAGAACTACTTTAGTAACAGACTAATAGAGAGTGAGTGAGTATTTATTGAATACACTCAGTTCTTGTATCTTACCTATATGCTACATTTAATTGAAAATATATGCTACACTCGGTAACTTCTGTGTTCTGCCTCATTTCTATTTCGTCATACATGTATACCTAGAACTTTCGGTCTATGTAAAGGACGTAAATATGGATCAGTTGTAGCCGATCCCTCAAAATACCCTTCTTAATTCCCCAATCGTCTTAACGATCTCGGTAGTATGTCGTGACCCCGATTCTCCTTCGCACCACAATACCTTGATCTGATTACTCAGGAGTAATCGAAGGTGTTCTCCAGGCGGGAGTAACACATCCAACAATCCAAGCAAGATGTGGTAATCGATGACTCGGCATATTTTTTACTTTTGTAATGTATCTATATACTCTTTGGAGTGTCAATATTTTTATGGGTTGAATACTTGTTTCCAAGATCATAACCTGGTAAGAGGTAGTGCATGTAACTCCTAATTGCCTCTTAAAAAATATCTTTTGAATTTTTTCAATGTCAATCCATGCATTAAGAGAGATGGCATCACCCCATACTTCTGCTCCATAAAGCAATACATGAGTTATCATGGCATTGAACAACATTAGTTTTACTTCACATCCAAAAGTATTACTTTGGTTGCATTGGTTCTCCAAGAGGTAATGCGATTTCTAACCGGCTTGGCACCTAAAATCAAAGCATGCACTCCATTTATTTGTGGTAGGTACATCAATATCAAGATATTTAAAGCTTTGAACAAATTCTATATGTTCACCTCTATATGTGAGCATAGGGTAATGATGAGGTTGAATGGTTTGCACTACCATCATTTTTGTTTTCTCTACATTCACTACTAGTCCACTAATATGGCAAAAATCTTCTAGTACCCCAAGAAAATGTTGCATAATATCAACATCATATGAGAAGAGTGCCACATCATCTATGTTGAGAATCAAGCTCAACCTAGTCTAGTGTGTGAACACACCTTTTGAGAATGTATTCAAGCATTCAAAGGTCAAAAGTCACCACTACTTTCTACCCATTAACTATGTGTCATAGAATCATATTTTTTGACACATAACTAAAGAGTTTCCACATTCCCCACAACCCATGAGCTCCTATAATTCTATTGAGAGAGTGGGTGCTTTAGTGAGTTAATGAAGAGAGAGGGTAACCTTATATAAAGCACCCTCCTCCTACTCTATAAGAGTCAATTGCTCTCCAGGACCTTATAATGCTATATTTTTACTTGGTATTCTTCTTGTTAATATATATTATCTTGAGTAATTCATTCCTCTCAGCTATCTATCTTGTGTTCCTCTCCTCTCTTCTCCTCTTTTCACACACACACATAATACACATCTCTTCTGGTGCACAGAATCATATCTGATTCTTTATAATCTGCATATAAAAGCAATAGGATAATATGTGCATCAATTTGGCAACATTGAATCCTTCTTCCCTTGCAACCTTATTCACCACTTCTTCTAATTTATCAATACATAAGCCAAAGAGTGTGGGTGATAGTGGACATCCTTGCTTGACCCCCATGTTACTTAAAAAAGGCTTTGAGAATCCACTATCTAGTTTTAGTTGGCATTTAACTTGTTCATATAGCTGTGTAACAGCAACTCGGTACTTTAATGGCATGTCAATCTCTACCAATTCTATTTCTAATCTCACTTTGTGGTACGTATCAATAGCTTTCTTGAAATTAACAAAACAATAAATTGTTTTTCCGTGTAGTCGACTCTCTTCCATGATTACTCTCAATGTGACCAAATGATCCATGGTGGAGTGTTTTGGTGTAAATCCTACTTTCCCAAGAGCTCTTTTGCTTGTACTTTCAGCCCATGTGCTTATCTTTTGCTCCATAATAGTGTTATATAATTTAGCAATAGTTGAGCTCACCATTATTGTACTAATTTGATACTTGATTCTTATCTCCGTCTTGAAATATTGGTTTAATTAATTTCATAAGCTAATCATTTGGAAATCCTTGTTTTATAGCTTGCTCTATAATTGTCATTATCTTTTATTTTTAGTAACAGTTTTATTACTAGTGGGAGACCTCAAAGTGAGGTAAAAACCTACAAAGAATAAAAATATATATACAAGTGTCGATTAAACACTAAAGAGATTAAAAGCACTCAAAGTAAAGATTGTAAATTTGCAATGTGGTGTCTCTAAGTTGCAGACAATCAAAAGAAGATTGCTTAAAGAAGTTAATTCAAGCATATGGTTTTGATCAAAGACCTTATTATTGCAGGCTATCTGAATGGTCTAGACTGCGCAAAATTGTGTCCATTGGAGAAAATAGGCATTGTTGGATAGGACACATGAAATTTGTCTAAATATCCAAAAGTGTTTCCCAAACCTTCCGCCAGGAAATTTGTGATAAAGAGACTGAGTCTGTACAAATGTTGTAGTGAATGAGCAAGTCCATAATAAGTGTGGAACCATTCCAATCTTCCACCACATCTTGCACAATGTGGCGAGGCTATCGATCTCTTTTGAAGATTCGACCCAATCGAGACCACACCCAATAGGCATCTCCATAGAAATACTCGTTGTTTAAGTGGAAGACCAGAGCTCCATAAGCTTGTAATTCTGTTTTTCTACTAGGACTACGTTTTGTGTGGGTTTCATAATGCTTCGTATGTTCGTGAAACCACGGGATAGGTTGCAACAACATATACATTGAATGTGTTGTAATTTTATTCATTTGATTAACAATGTTCCCTTTTTGTAACATCTAGTCATGAATCTTGCGATCTCCATCTAGAGGTGGCACAAATACCAAGGAAAGTACCAACTATGTGACTTGATTCTCGATAACGCGGTGATGTGGCCCAAGATTATAATGACATTTCATGTCATTGAAATGCAATAAGTGACCTTGGTCATTTACCACATCTGCAATTGATTTTAGCCCCTTCTTTGCTAAAAAATAAGCTTTCCTAGGCTCTTCTTCAGCTAGTGATTGTGGGAATATAACACTCCGATGTGAGCTTTCAAGGCATAAAGAGTTCCCTAATTCTAAATTCCTACCTTTCCATTTTACATGGTGCAATACTTCCAACGCTTTAGAAGCTTTGAGCTAAACGGACAGCCT
Organism: Azolla caroliniana; assembly: GCF_043228905.1. Classification (NCBI taxonomy): domain Eukaryota; kingdom Viridiplantae; phylum Streptophyta; class Polypodiopsida; order Salviniales; family Salviniaceae; genus Azolla; species Azolla caroliniana. Next base: position 7,938,700 of record NW_028230437.1, read on the forward strand.
TTGATGTGCCCTTGAAGCTAGGTTGCATATGCTGCTTTCCCACTCGCCATCTTCTTTATTCCCTTATTGACATCATCACTATTGATACATGTAATGCTTGGTGTTTCAATTTTCTAAACCATAGGAGCCACACCTTCATGCATATATAGCCTTTGTACATAGTTTAACATCTCTTCATTTGTAAAGTGACCGTTCACATCTTCTTTCTTACCCTTGAGTTGTCCCCATGCTAATCTTGGATTGAATTTTATGGATTGTAAGGAACAATATAATCATGCCTAATCCCATACATTTGGTAAAATTTTGTCCATTCTTATTGTACTTATTTTGCTTTGAAATTGATTCTCCACATAGGATTTATAAATTATTAAGGCATTAAAGGCTCTAGATTTTGGCTTCAAAAAAGTATAGAATTGTAAATCTTGTCCAATCACACTCATCTCTATTTTATAGTATGTTACAAAATGTCAAATATATGTTGTTTTTCAATATCCCACACTTATCTCTATTCTATACAACGAATGTAAATGCCTACTTAGTTGTTGAACTACATCTATAAGTGACAAGAAATCTATAAAAGCAAGCAAGGAATCTTAGAACTCCCATTTGATCCTAAGGGGGTTTGATTCTATTGCTTTCCTACCATCCACTCAAAAGCCAACTTATTCACCAAGTTTTGGATGTATAGATTATTCTAGGCATTGACAACCTTCAACATCTTTTGAATCTTCGTTAACACCAAGTTCAACGCCCCTACAACGATCCCAAAAAGGGCATCCACATTTTGGCTTCTCTATGTTTGCATAGCTATTGTGATAAAAATTATCACAACTACCAACCATTTAAGACCATCGTTCCCACCAGCTAAACATACCTCTATATTTGTATTTCTTCAATGTTTTTTCCATGAATTAGTGGATGGTATGAAATCTAGCTTAATATTGTTTTTGTTGCAATATTACAAGTTCTATTCTAGTTATATGTCCTCATTCACAGTTTCCTATTCTAGTTATGTCCTCATTCACGTTGAAACTGTTACTATGTACAAAGATTACAAATAAGTTACCTTAACCTTAAAATTTTAATAATATCTTAATTATTATACATCATTTCCTCATATCTTTATTAGAGGAAATTATCATTTCAAATATGAATTGTATAGACAAAAACACAAGTACAATACATATCACAGTAACTCGTGACCATGAGAAATCAGGCAACGTAAACCCTTCCAAAAGGAATATGGTCAATACAAAAATCAAGAAGATATATAGACTCTTCCTAGATCTACTTTCCAACGAGGACTTGGTGATCCAAGCAATATTTTTTACCTCATTTAATATGGCCTTCTGCTCCTCTGGACTTCGATCTTTCCATCGTTTTGATGGTTTATACAATGCTTTGAAAAATAAGCCTTCACTTCGAGCAACTTCTAATCTCTTCTCAAATTCGTCAAGCTCATGTTCTCTTGCTTCAATATCTACACGAGAGGAGGCTAGTTGCTCCTCAAGTACTTGAATATTTTCATCGACATCCTTTATGGTCTGGAAAGAAAGGGTACATAAAATGAATATCCAAAATATCTTCTATACCCTCTTAAACCTAACATATATACAATGAATCGGATAAAAACTGATATCCTTTCCAAAAACAGGTCATAATATCATAATTTTGAAAAACAAATTATGCAAGAAAATCATATTAGGTTGGTGTTTCTATTTGGGATATAAATTTAAAATTTAAAATTCATGTGTTTCACAATCATATACATTTATGTCATTTATGGGAAAACTAGAAAAGAGAGTTTCCCATGCACTAATTGCATATCTAGATGAAAACTAGAAAAAATGAATCATGAAGAATGGCAAAGTATCCATCACTAGGGCTTTTTTCTAGGGTATTGATCCCATGTCACCATTTCCAGAATTAGAATTGGTACATAACATCTCCCCCTCATGGTGAGATATTAACACAAAGTTGATGATTTGAAAGCTAATTATTCAGCCATCTTACACCTTAACATGTGCTTACACGGAGGGACATGTCTTTCACAAAAACATAAACAAAGAATGTTTGGTTACAATTATTTTGCAAAGCCCCCTACCGTCTTTAATTATTTCTAATTAATCTTTTTCCTATGCAATTATGGCTTTCTTAACCTTGACTAATCATTGTTTGTAACCCATACATAGTCCTTAATGCACAAATTGCATTTCTCGATGCTTGGGGAGAGTTTGAAATGTACCAAAACATTGTAGTACATGTCGCCAAAGACTTGGTGGGAAAATTTGTTCTCACCACGAGTCTAAATTATAGCATTGTGCAAAACCTAAAGCAAAATGTTCTATTGTATTGTGTAACAAAATTATCACTGTTCTCTCTTCAGTTCAAATGTCTCATAAGGAGTTTCTAGCATAAATTTCACAAATAAGATCGCGATGCATTTGAGCTCTCTCCAAAGTAACGCTCATACATACAGATTAATTCTCTTATTTTTAGGCTTCAAAAGAAAAATCTTAATCAGCTTATTTGTTCTCTACACAAATTCGAACAAAAAAACAATTTGATATGTTCTAAAATTGTATATAAATAAACCCCAACCTAAAATTGTTCTTATTAAATATTTGGATAAGAAATTCAGTGGGAATGACCATAGGTTTTTGCTATTTCCAAAATGCCCCCAGTCAAGCATCCCAGAGAAAATTGGTATGAATTGATCATATTAATTGCTCAAATAACACATGTGCTCGAATTCCTGCCAAATAAAAACTGGGGCTGATGATGGAGTATTCCCATCAGATAACAGAAACATGGGGGCATTCGGGAAATAAAGAAAAGCTCAGGAGGTATTCTCAGCTTTTTCCAACACAGAAAATGCATTAGCTTAAAGAAAGAAGCTTTAAAACATTTCAAACAAACAAAGAAGCAAAGAATCACTGAGCAGAGAACCTTAGCAAGAAATTTAAAAAAAAAATTATTGAATTTGAAGGATCCATGGCTTTTTTGCTTGAGCATACCTTAGCACTAGCTTCGTCCAGACATCGGAGAGCATCAGAAGTAATACGATCGGATTCTTCCATAGCTTCATCAGCGATTCCTTGAAGAAACCTCGATCTTTCCTCCACGAAATCAGAGACCCTAATTTTCCCTGTCTCTAAGCGTATTATCTCGACAAGTTTCTTCTGCACATCGGGATCTCCCGAGGAGGAGGAGGAAGAAGAAGAAGACAGAGATCTTGCCAGAACAGAGGAATAGCTATGGCGCCTGGTAGACGAGAAATGATGAAGACGAGGTGTGAATGGTGGGCGAATTAGAGCGAGAGGATCCATCTCTCTGTTCTGATTATTATTATTATTATGAATTATATATAATAACATACTGTTCTTCTCCTTATCTCCTTCTTCATCTTCTTAGATTCATGACTCATGACTCATGAGACATTATTAAGAATCTAAGAAGAAGGAAGGATACACACACAATCACATATCTCAATAGGTGCCGGTATTTCTACGAATACTTTTCCATTCATCACTTTCCGGCGATCATTAATCTATCCCGTTCTACTATCACACAAATGTGGATACAACTTAGAAAGAGTAACCCTAAACCCTAAACCGGTTTGAAGTGTGAGCCCGACCCAAGATGTCAATGACAAGGTGAGCCTATCAGAGATTGGATGCCCATAATAGGAAACGTACACGGAAATTGTTTCGCTTACAAAGCTCGAACATGGCTTTGTGGTTGCAAAGTCTCCAATGTCTGCTTGAAAATCTTTGAAGCTAGAAAGAGCGAGAAATAATAATAAAAAATGGATATGATGATGTTAACATGTAATTCATTGTGATCAAGCCAGACAATATTATCCTTTGTAACCATTGCAATCTCACCCCCCATCCTAGCTTCCAGTTTTGGTTCTTGAACTTTTTCTAGTGCTCCTTACACAAAATGTTTTGAAGTGTGGATAGCATTGTATATGTTTTGTCATGCTTGACCTTCAATACCCTAAAACATCAACACATGCTAGAAGACTAGTTCAAACCAAATGTTTTGTGAAGATTGAACATATCTCATGTTGATTTTAGGATATAGGTCATGAAATTGGGGGATATTTTGGTAAATATCAAAATTGAGGCGTATTTAGATGTTTTCCTTAGATTTTAAATTGGTGTTCAATTCTAAAAAGGGATGGATTCCAATATTGTGGATAAAAGGATCCATTACATTTTTAATAATGTTCATATCTTATATTATTATTACAATTTATTTATTTATTTTATTCCCTCACATAGTATGACAAGTTTCTTTACATCTTCGCCTCAATTGGATTACGATGAGCTTCTTTCTTGCTTCAATGATTGAGTGTGTCTTGTTGTTAATGGTATTTGAGTAAACATTGTCAACCTCAAGTAGGCTAATACTAAACTGTTATATTGATTAGTATGTGGGCGTTAGAGAAGATTGAGCATCACTTTACTCGAGAGACATATGTAATTCAAGGATCAGTGGTAGTGTCTTTCGTCTACAATCAAATGTTTATATTCAAAGACGAGGAGATTTGTTGAGTAAATCCAAATGTATTGACATAATGATAATATTTACCATCCCTCACATTCCTTGGATCTTTAAACTAAATTATTCAGTACCTAGACCTCGGTTACCTCAATTCTTAGAGTTGCTCAAGGATAAGATCAAGATGAAAATCTTCGTGCTCTTCTAATGCACAATACTCCAACTGATGGTTCACCTTTCCAAGAAAGTTAGTTCTATATGATTCATTCAAGATACGAATTGATGGTCATAATATCACAGTAAAGAAAAATTTGATTCGGTTGGTTCAAATATGTTCTCTATCTAAAGGAATGAAAATTTCAATTCCCCATGTAATGAATGCAATGTTTTATGAGCAAAATGCTACATGAGTACATTCCAAATGTAACTATGCCATTTTTAGATAATATTCCTATTGAAGGATGCTTAGAAAGAGGGAAATATGAGATTATGGATTGAAATGGATGTCAAAGTTTTGTGATATATAACACTAATGATTGTGAATGCATTTTGAAGATGGGTACAATTGAAACTCTCAAGAAAAAATATCGATCTTTTAGCAAAATGAAGTTTTGATAATTAATCATATGTGTGGCTGGTAAAGGAGAAAGCCTTCACTGATCAAAATTAATCTAATTCAAAATATGGAAGAATTTTGTGAATTTGTGATAGAGATGAGCAAGTTTTGGGTGCATGTGTTTTTTATCATATTTGGTTGTCACAATTTACATGTCTGAGATCCACTCTACCAACTTTTAAGAAAAGGGACGAAGTATTGTTCGACAATTGAAAGGAGCATTAGTAAAAACGAAGGTTCTTCGCCAACCATTTACTGACGCAAAAGGCCCATTATAGTGATGACAAATGCTAGCCTAATTGGGATCAACTAGGCTATTAACCAAGAAGAAGACCAACATCAATAGGTTATCAAGTTTGGAGCAAAGATATTAAATTATAAGCAAAGAACTTATGCACAATTTAAGTGAGAAATGTGACATTTCCTTACTACATTTAAAATACATAGGGATTGCTTAATTGAACTGATATCTTGGTTGAACCAAATTGTTGTCATTCATTAGAATGATATCAAATTGCATGACACCAAATATTGAAATGCGTTGGTGGATTGTATACATCAAAACCATGATTCCATAATTGTAGGATATAAAAGGCCCAGAGAAACTAGTTGTATACATGTTATCAAGAGCAAGGTTTATGAATGAAGAGAGATGATGCAAATTGAAGATGAGAATTTGGAAATGTAAAGAATCAGGTATGATTCTGTGTAGTGGAAGAGGTGTGTGTGTGTTGGGGAGAGAGAGGGAGAGAAGACAAAGAGTACGCAGAAAAATAATAAATTGTATTAACAAGAGAATAAAACAACCAACAAATACAAAGAAGAGGAGAAGGTGCTTATGTAGTCACCTTCTCTCCATGTTCTCTTACTACAACCACCTCTTGGGAAAGAGGTGGAGACTTAACTACCTAGTAACTATGTGTCATAGGACTTAACTTCTATGACACCTTAGTTATGATACAAAGTAGTGGGGTGTTCACACAATTAGATATTCCTAAGATGAGTTCCCACACTAGGGAAGTTGAGTTTGATTCTCAACATGCCCCTTCAAACGCAACTTCCGGTCACCCGATAGCCAACTTGGGTCTGGACTGGTCTTTGGGTCGGCTTTGGTAGTCAGCTTCGGCTTCAATTTTGGATCTCCGACTCACTCTACTCCGTCCAGCTTCATGTCAGGCGACGACTTCTTACTCCCACTCAAGCTTGGCTAGTTGGCAGTCGAAAGTCCGAGGTCCGTCGTGAATTGTCGCAACTTGTTGGCTCCTTGGGCCTTCCTGAAGATGTTAGTCGTCTGCAGGTTGGTGTTGATGTGTTGTAGGTCAACGTCTCCAGCCAGGATACGTTCTCTGATGAAATGGCAGTGCACCTCGATGTGCTTACTCCTAGCATGGAAAATTGGGTTTCGAGCTAGGTGAATATTGCTCATGTTATCGCGGTAGAGGAGGATGAAATCTTTGATGGAGACGTCCAGATCCTTGAGAATCCTCTTATATGGCTTCTCAGGTTGTCACGATTGTGCCCTCGTATTCTACCTTTGTGCTCAACAGTGCGACTATCAGCTGCTTTTTGCTACTCCACGATACGGCTCCGTTGCCAGGGGAGAAGATGAATCCGGTGTCGTGCCTTTCGGCTCCGGATCGTTTGCGTGAGTCGGGTGGGAACCACCGAGGTTTTGGACTAGGAGGAGGAAGAATTTGAGGCTAATCTTGTGAATCCCACAAGTATTACATTAATCAATATTTATGTAAGAATATGAATTTAGATTGAAAGAGATAGATTATCTTAAACTTCGTGAATCCCACGAGTATATTTTATTAATTGGTGTTTTAGGAAATATATCCAATTTCCCAAATATTTCACACACCTATTACATTGTGCTCCCCATCCTTATATAGTGATGGGAGAGACTAAGCATAGCTACATGCTTTTTTCTAATATGTTCATGCACACTAAATGTGCATGTGATGCTTTTCTAATCCTTGCCTTTATTTGCTAAATATAGTGCTCATGCACGCTAGATGTGCATGAGTCACTTTTTAGTTGCTTGCGTTTTTCTATAAAATATTCACGCACTCTAAAAATGCATGATTTACCTTTTAATAAAGGTAGGCGCAAATAAAGCACTTATAGTTATTAAATCTATTTATAGAACACTAAAGATAAGGTAGCATAATGGTAAAGTTGAGGTTTGGCTACGTGGAGGTACAGGGTTCGAATCCTGCCCTATGCACGTGATAAATATCTTGATATATTATTTTATTTATTTATATGTAATTAAATCGGTTATATTATTTTTACTTTTTCACGTAGTGTACGAAATACACTACGACACTCGCCCCCTCCGAACCCGCACATCCTCCGGTATGTGCCGAAGTTGCCGATGCTCGTTGTCTCCCCTTCATCCTCCGTTTGTCCCGCTATGTCAACTTTGTCTCTCCATTTTGAGTAGACCCATTCTTTCCACCCGAACCATTGTCGCCATCCGATCCACCATATTCTTTGTTCTCTCTCGTCATATTCTTGGCCCTTGTCATTCGTGGTAGTGTCTTTTACTAGCCTCTTTCTTGTCTTCATCAACCTTGACTTTTTTCCGGATCGCTCTCGTCCGATCAACTTTCGGTTTGATCGGCTTCCGATCGGATTCGTATTCGGCCGAATCGGAATCGGTTGTTCGGTTTTGATTGAGTCGGTCTCCTTCCGGCCCGGTTTCGATCTATCGGTTTCGGTTTCGGTTGGCTTTCTTTTCCTCGTTTTCACCAGCCTCGACCGGTCCAACCTCCGGTTGAGTCGGATTAGCTTCTTTCCGGATCGGTCTCGTCCGATCGGCTTTCGGCTAGGTCGGCTTCCATCCATATTCGCGTTCGCCCAAGTCAGACTCAGTCGACCGGTTTTGACCGAGTCGACCCCTTTTCGGGTCGGCTTTCTTTTGGGTCGTCTTTCGGCCGAATCCTCATTCGCCCGGTTCGGCTTTCGTTTGTGTCGACTTTCGGTTGAATCCTCATTCGCCCGGTTCGGCTTTCTTTCGGGTCGTCTTTCAGTCGAATCCTCTTTCACCCGGTTCGGCTTTCTTTCGGTTCGTCTTTTGGCCGAATCGTCTTTTACCCGGTTCGGCTTTCTTTCGGATCGGAATCCCGTCCGGATCACCTTCCATCCGAACCGGCTTCCGACTTTACCTTTCTTGCCGCCACCTCCTGTCTCTCCGATCTCACGTTGGTTCTCGAATACAACCGCCGAAGTCTCTAGAATTAGTGGACAGGAATCCACGGTATTATCGTCCTCCGTTGTTTCACCCATAGCCATGTTCTCCTTGGCTATCTCTCCTTCGTATGCATCGGCTTCGACCTTCGTTTCGTTGCCGCCACTTTCCTTATCTTCGGTGTTATGTCGACACCCGGGCTCCAGTACCGAAGTCTCCGAAACAATGGTGAAGGAATCCCTTCGTTCGTGCTCATTTACTTTGTCTTCCTCGTTGCCCTTCCGGTCCTCCACTTTTCCACCGACACATTCCGTCTCTCCGGTCTCACGTTGGTGCACGGGCACAGCCGCCGAAGTCTCTGGAACCGGTGTGGGGATACCCTTTCGTCCTCGATCTTCCTCCTCCTCGTCCTTTGTTGGCCTCGACTTTGGTTCGGTTTTAAGCTCCCCTTCAATGTCGACTTGCGACTTTTCATGCATCTCCGAACCCTTCTGCATCAAGCTCTCCTTCGGTGGTAGTCGGTGGCCGCTTTTCACCCACTGTTGACCGCCGTTCGTGGACCATGTCCTCGTCCGCTTCGGTCTTAGATAGTCATATGCGTCTCGTATAGCTTCTTCAAAGGACTCCCACGTCGGGCTTTGTTGTTGTATCTCGTGGATTCTCTCTTGAAGCTCATCCGTAGCCACCCGGTTGAAAGATAACACTTGCAATCTTTCTGAGATACCATATCGCAACATCTCCGTTTTGTAGTCACGTAGATAGCGTGACACGTCCTTTCCATTGAATTGCCTGTTCTGTTGCACGAGCCGTTGTACTACTGTCGTGATCTCCGACATCTCGCGTTGTTCTTGTAGCATTCTCTCGAACATCATCATCATCATGTTCATCGCCTCTTGTTGATTCTCCATCTCCTTGCCACCCGCCTTCACGTCGGGTTCACCAACTGTGTCGAGCCCTTCGGCTCCGGATCGTTGCGTGAGTCGGGTGGGAACCGCCGAGGTTTTGGACTAGGAGGAAGAGGAATACAACTTAAGGCTAGTTATGAATAATAGGAAGAGAAGTAAGATAGTAATCTCGTGAATCCCACGAGTTTAGTGTATTTTAAAACAATATTTAGATTATAAGAGTAATTTTGATGGCAAAATTCGTGAATCCCACGAATATATTAGATTGATCAATTCTTCTATATTAATCAACAACCTTATACATATTTCTCTCATCCTTATATAAAGATGGAAGAGGCTAAGCATGGCTTCATGCTTTTTCACCTAAAGTGTCCATGCACACTAAATGTGCATGTGATGCTTTGTCATTTCCTAAATATAGGGCTCATGCACGCTAGATGTGCACGAGTCACTTTTAATGTCACGTGTAAATAAAATATTCACTCTAAAGAATACATGATTTTTACCTTTTAATAAAGGTATGTGTAAATAAAGGTCTTATATGTATTAAATCTATATTTATAACACTAAAGATAAGGTATTATAATGGTAAAGTTGGGGTTTATTTATGTGGAGGTGCATGGTTTGAATCTTGCCCTATGCACGTGATAAATTCTTTTGATATATTATTTATTTATTTATATGTATCTAAAATCGGATATATTATTTTATGGTTTTCACGTAGTGTGTGAAATACACTACGACACCGGAAGTCAATCGTTTTTCAGCTTTATAGTCAACCCAGTTGGCATCGGTGTACCCTTTGAGTCGAATTGGTGCCAGAATCTACATCTAGCTTTAGGTTTAAATCGAGAGGGGTAGCGATGGGCTTCCACTCTATCATCCCAAATTTGAAGAGTAGATGGAAGTCATTGGGAGATCATGATGTTGTCTAGATTCCGAATTACTTCTATACCTAGGAAGTAATGGAGCTCCTCCATGTCCTTCATTTTGAATTGGCCGGAGAGGAGCTTCTTGATATGGTCAATATTTGCTATGTGCTCTCCTCCAATGACCAAACTCTACGCCCATCGACTACTGCGATATGTGACTGGCACTAAGGATCGGGGACTATTGTACCGACACGGTATAATTGAACAGTTAGTCAGCTATATAGATGTCGACTAGGCAGGTGATGTGTTGGATCGTCGGTCAACATTCAGCTTTATGGTCTCTCTTGGTAGCGTGGTTGTTGCATGGAGTAGCAAGAAGCAGCCGACAATGGCTCTGTTGAGCATTGAAGCTAAGTATCAAGGAGCTATTGTCGCGAACTGTGAAGCCATATGGCTTCGGCAGCTACTGCAAGACCTCCGGATTGAAGTATCGAGTCTGATCCGATCTACTGTGACAACGTCAACGGCATGCAGTTGGCCAAGAACCCCGTGTTCCATGCTCACACAAAGCACATCGAGTTGCTTTATCAGTTTGTGCGCAAGCGGGTCCTGAGCGGTGATGTTGAACTACGGTATGTTCGAATGGATTGGCAAGATGCCAACATCTTCACCAAGCCACTCGGGATCGGACAAGTTGCAACACTTCTCGGAGATTCTTCGGCTATGGCATCTCGATGTGCCGCACTTGAGGGGAGAACCGGAACAAGAACCGAGAAAACAGGTAAAGGCACCGGAGAAGCAGTCGGAGACAAGGAGAAAAAGATTGAAATAGGGGGAGACAAGAAGAAAAAGGGAGCCGAGTCGACGTCAGCACATCTGATAAAGTCAGAACGAGCGGCTACGACGGCAGAGTCAAGAAGGGAAGAGCCAACCGGAAGATGAAGGCCAAGACCGGGACATGGTTTGATGTGGTGAAGGGCCTGAAGATTGAAGACAAATTGGAGACGACCAATTAAGACAAGTGTTGGAATGAATCAAAGGCAGCCGATTCAGATGAGGTGTTCGATTCGGAGGAGCCGAATTAACTGTAGGACAAATAGACAAAAAGGCAGCGGAAGTCGACACCGACATGGAGGAATCGACAGGTTGAGAAGCGCTGAAGTCACATTAGTGAAGGAATTGAGATGAGCCTTATGAGCAGACATGCCGATCGAGAAGGTCGAGGTGCGCGGAACCGAACAGGTCAAGGAGCACGAGCGAGGCGTGAAGACGCCAGGAGAAACCGGAAGCAAGGACCGACAACAACAGACACCACGATTCGACCTCAAGTTGATCTTGAGGGGGAGTGTTGAGCTCGCTTGCTCAACATGATCCGAATCAGCTGAATAAGCCAAGAGCCGGATCAGTGTCCGGAACAAAGAGCCAGATCGGTGTCCGGATTAGTGACCGGAACAGAGAGCCGGATCAGTGTCTGAATCGGAGGGAACCGGATCTGAGTGTAATCAATAGGCCATTAGAGGCCTACGGTCCTAGCCTAGTACATGGGCATATTTTTGGGAGTTGGTGTTTTTCGCTCAGTACGAGCATTGAAGTAGTTCTCAGTACTTCTGTTAGTCCTTTAAGGACTTGTATAAAAAGTGCTATGGTGCACATTTGTATGTACAGAGTTCATAGAGTATTTTTTAATAGAGATTTATTGTCTTCCTCTCTCTCTCTCTCTCTCTCTCTCTCTCTCTCTCTCTCTCTCTCTCTCTCTCTCTCTCTCTCTCTCTCTCTCTCTCTCTCTCTCTCTCTCTCTCTCTCACCTACTCTGTGTATTCCATTCTCTATGGTTTCTATTACTATCCGGCTAAGCCGGTTGTGATCAGTTTAGCTTCCATACATTTATCTTTACAGTTCTCTTGCAGATACATGCCAGAGTAGAACGGTGTGGCCAAGCAGAAGAATCGGACGACATAGGAAGTGGCATGGGGAGTGCTTGAGGAGAAGCATATGCTGAAGTTCTACTGGGCCAAAGTGGTCAAAACAACCGTATACCTTCATAACTAGACATCTACAGTTGGAGGAAAAGTGTCGCCACACAAGGTGTACCTCAGAAAGAAACCAAACGTAGCACACTTGAGGGTGTTTGGCAGCATAACATATGTGCATGTGCCAAAGGAGAAGTAGAGGGAGTTAGACGCCAAAGGCGAAAAGTGTATCTTGGTTGACTACTCGGATCAGCAAAAGGGTTATAAGTGTCATAACCCCTGAACCAAACAAGTTTGAGTCAGTTGCGATGTCGTGTTCGACAAATCGGCTTCATGGTACTTGCCTCCATCTCCAGCCCCCATCAACTCTATTCCACATTCTGGGGATGAGGCTAGTGAGGCAAACTCTCTAAACAAGGAAGACATCGGAACTCTAGAAGAGACTCTGATCTCATTCCGGCTAAGTGGGCCGAATGAGGGACTGAGTCGGAACGGCCAGCCGGATGATGAGTTGGTGAGTAGTGAAGACTCAATTGTACAGTCCCCATGCCAGAAGTCGAGGAGACGGTTTACGCACAAAGAGAAGGGGAAGATGAAGATGCTGGAGTACGGCACAAAGCCAGGTGCATCGGATCGGAGTGAATTCGACACGGCCAGGAGCGAAGATGGACCTCCGGAGAAGAGGTCGGAGTCCGCCAAGAGGGCCATAAAATTGGCAAACTAGAAGTTGCGTTGATCCACCTGCCAAAAAAACCCCGTAATCCGGTATGGATACAATGACTATATGGCGCATCATTGTGCGTACATGGCGAAGGTGGCGGATGTGTGTGAGCTGGAGAGCTACGCAGAAGCGGTGAAGGATGCGAATTGGCATGTCGCAATGGAGGAAGAGATGTGTGCCCTGAAAGGAAACAAGACATGGGACCTGGTTGACGCCCCTAGTTGTGTGAACCCGATCGGGTGCATTAAGTACAATGTTGACGGCTCCATCAACTGATACAAGGCCCGATTGGTGGCCAAGGGTTACACGCAGCAACACGACATCAATTACGATGAGATGTTTACGTCGGTCGCAAAGATGACGACCGTTTGTGTCTTGTTAGTGGTCGTTGCGGCAAAGGGGTGGCATCTACATCAGATGGATATAAAGAATGTGTTCCTGGAAGGAAAACTTCAGGAATAGGTGTACATGGTACAACCCCACGGATTTCTATCTAAATTGCACACATCGGTAGTTTTCCGACTAAACAAGTCCCTCTACAGACTTAAGCAAGCCCTGCATGCCTGGAACACGAAGATCACGCAAAGGTTACATAGGATGGGATTTGCTCCGTCGAAATCAAACTGTTCATTGTTCATTCAACAGAGTTGGACCAAACCGATAAGCATTTTGCTATATGTTGATGATTTAGTCATCGTCAGTGCCGACCTAGAAGAAATCGGTCATGTCAAGTCTCAACTAACAGCATCATTTGAGATGAAGGACCTAGGGGACCTTCATTACTTCCTCGGGATCGAAGTGATCTATACCCCTAAAGGCATACTAATCAGCCAATGCCATTATGTGTTGAGTATGCTCTTCAAGTTCAGAATGACAGACTGCAAATTCGTCTTAACTCCTCTCAATAGAAACGTGAAGCTTTGCCAAGGTTCGGGAATAGTGTGTGACCTGACACGATTCCGACAGATTGTCAAAAGCCTTATCTACTTAACCATCAGTCGTCCGGACCTCAACTATCTGGTCGGTTTGATCAGTCAGTTTATGTCACAACCAAAGACAGAACACCATCAGTGCGCGTAAAGGATCTTATGGTATGTGAGAGGCACGAAGGACAGGGTGTTGTTGTATGGGACTGGTGTAGCCGAACAGCTTGTCGGCTACACAGATGCCGATTGGGTCGAAAATGCAAGCGATCACAGGTCAACATCTAGTTTTGCATTCTCGTTGGGAAGCGTCATGATTGCATGAAGCAGCAAGAAACAATCGATAGTAGCAATGTCGAGTACTGAAGCCGAGTACCAAGGAGCGGTTTTCGCTATATGCGAAGCCATATGGCTCAAGAGGCTCTTGAAGGATCTGCATGTGGAGGTGTCTGAGCCGACAATCATATACTGTGATAACCTCAGCAACATCCAACTAGCAAAGAACCCTATTTTCCACGACCAGATGAAGCACATTGAGGTGCTTGGTGCACTATCATTTTTTCTGCGAGTTAGTCCTCTCCCGTGAAGTGGAACTTGTCTACATTCCAACGAATCGGCAGGTTGTTGATATCTTCACCAAACCTCTCGGCTTGGACAAATTACAACATTTTTCGAGTAAAGCTTGGCTTGCAGCATCTCGACATGCTGAACTTCAGGGGGAGAAGCGAGAGCGAGAAGGAGAGAGATGAAGTCCAGAAAATTGAATCGGATGTGGAATTCGATTTTGGGACAGTTAAAGAAGCTGAGGACAAATGTTGGGGGAGCAACCGAAAGAGTGAGTCTAAGTCGGAGCCAACCGAACAAGGGGGAGGTAGTGTTGAGAAAGGCAAGGTAGGCGGAAAATCCAACAAAGGCAAAGCCAACCTGAAGATAAAGGATAGGACCAAGACATGGTAGGATGTGGTCCAGGTCCTGAAGGAGAACGAATTGGAGATAGTCATTTCGGTTGAGGAGGGTGATTCAGACGAACCAAATCGCATGAAGGCCAAGCAGACAAGGAGGCGGGTGAAGCTAACTCCAACACGGAGGAACCGATGGATCGAGGGGCGCCAATGTCACAGTAGCGAGGATGTTGAGAAGGGCTTGAAGCGCAAACATACTGACTGTGAGGGTTGAGGAGCGTAGAACCGGAGGGGTCGAGGAGCGTAGAACCGGAGGGGTCAAGGAGCATAGAACCGGAGGGGTCAAGGAGCATTGGACCAGAGGGGTTGTAGAATGCAAGACCAGACCAACTGAGGAACGCGAGCTAGGTGCAAGGACGCCAGGAGGAGTTGGAGGCAAGAACCGGCGAATGCTGACATGACGGACCGACCTCAAATTGAGCTTGAGGGGGAGTGTTGAGCAAGCAAGCTCAACATGGGCCGGACCGCTGAACAACCTGGTAGGTCAAATCGGAACCGATCCGGTTGACTAGGCCGAGATTCCGAACCAGATGCCGGATCGGACGAAGAAGTCGGATACCAGATCAAGATGACGGAACGAATATTGAATCCAGATGACGGATCCAGACCGGATGATGGAGCGGCTGGGGAAGCCAATCTGGAACATCACACATGCTAATTAGATCTATTCTAGTAAATGGGTCTAATATTGGTAGTTAGTGTTAGAGGCTCTTCCTAAGCATTGAAGTATTGGTCGGTACTTCTGTCAATCCTGTTTAGGACTTGTATAAATAGTGCTCACTAAGCACATTGTATGTACTGAGAATTGAGTCTTTTGATAATAGAATTTTTGTTTGTCTGCTCACTTAGTCTCTCTCTCATTGTGTATCCATTCTCTATGTTTACCTAGCTGTCGTGTTTCCGGATAACCGACTGCACTCTGTGTCTTACGCATATGCTTTCGCACGTATCTTTTTACACATCTAGTGAAATCAGAGACATCTATGGAGTAATAGAGAGGTGAGAAAGAGAAAATTGGGTTTCAAACCCAATATGTAGTATTAGTAGTGTAAACAACTTACCATTAGTGTAAGCTAATTATGATAGTAATAATAAAAAGAAAGAAAGAGAGTGACAGAAACTGAAAAGTTATATTATATTAAAATGCCCTATTACAACATTAGGCCTAGATGCCTATTTATAAACTACTTGAAGGTAGTTAGAGCCTTTCTTGGTGAATGTCACTAAGAAAGGTGGTTATAATATTTAATATTAGTATTATTATTTAACTTATATTCTAACACACATCCCTAAGTAAGATAATATTAACTAAGTAGCTTTTAATCCTAGTTTATTACAACTTTCATAGTGTTTGGACTTTTGAGTAGACTTCATTAAGAAGTCTGCCCATTGTTGCTCAGTGCAACAAGGAGTTATCTTAATATTGCCTTCATGTAGTAGTTCCCTAGTAAATTGTAGCTTCATGGCAATGTGCTTTGTTAGCTATGAATGTTTGAGGTTCTTTGCAAGCATAATGGCTGCCATGTTATCACATCAAAGGAGAAGAGGATGATCCGGGAAGAGAGTTGTTTCCTTCAAGAATTCCTTTAGCTAAATTCTTTCTTTTAGTGCCAAAGTCATCGCTACATATTCTGCTTCAATTGATGAGAGTGTAACTCTTTGTTGCCTTTTGCTTTTCCATGAAATGGCACCATTCGATAGGAGGTCGTCGTATCCTGATGTCGATTGTAATGTGTCTTCATCACCCCCTGAATCGGCATCGAAGGAGCAAGCTAAGTATGTTGCGGTTAATGGTTGACATGCTGAATAGGTGATGATGAAGTCCTTAGTTTCTTGAAGGTAACTTAATAGGCACTTCAAGTGTTGGGTGTGGACTGGACTTGGTGCCTGCATGTTGTGAGATAAGAAATTAGTTGCAAAGCATATGTCAGGTCTTGTGCATGTAATGAGGTATCTAATTCCACCAAGGATGTTGGCATATGGAAGTGCCACCATATTCGATCTTTAAGTCATTGTTGAGAATGAGGTTGGTTTTTTAAGTGAGTTCAGTAGGGGAGTTTACACACCTTTACATGTGGACATGTTGTACTTTTTAAGGAGTGACTCAATGTAGGATTTTGGTTTATCTGATTAAGGCCTTGGGAGGGATCTTGTATAACTTGGATACGTAGACAATCGTGGAATGCTCCAATATCTTGCATCAAGAATGATGCATGGAGTTCACTCTTGGATTTGGATAGTATGTTTTCAGAGTTTGTTAGAATTAGGATGTCATAGACATAAATGGCTAGGAGGAGTATTATATTGGGGCCATTTCGGCTATATACATCGAATTGAAAGCAGATATATCCTAGGTTTGACATACACGTGTTAAACCATTCGTACCATTGACGTGGGGATTATTTTAGACCATATAGGGATTTGATTAATTTATAGACATAGTTGGGGTAATCTTTAGAAATGTAACCGGGTAGTTGCTCCATATATATCTCTTCATGTAAGTTTCTATGTAGAAAGGCAGTCCAAACATCCACTTGATGGACGAGGAGGTGAAGTTGCGTGGCAATGGCAAGTAATGCTCGGAACGAGGTCATCCAAAGGACGGGAGAGAAGGTCTCGTTGTAGTCCATGCCGGGTACTTGTGAAAATCCTTGTGCCACAAGTGGAGCTTTGTAACGCGAGATCATGCCATCATCATGAAACTTCTTCCGGAGTAGCCAATTGCAAGATACCAATTTTCGGTCTGTCAGTTGTGGTACTAGTTGCCATGTACCATTCTCCATGAGAGATTGGTACTCCGGGTTCATGGCTTCACACCATGAAGTGGATTCGATTCTCGAGAGTGGTTCTTATATATTAAAATCATCAAAAGATTCAAGGTTTAACAATTGAAGGTCATGATCGGAGGACGTATTTTGAATCATTTGTTGGTAGAATATATCTAAGGGATCAAATGTAGTGGAGTCTCATGATAGATGGATAGGGTTTTCTAGTATACTAGAGGCGATGTTCGTTTTTTCATAGATCTCCTTCAAAGATCAGACTTTGGAAGCTTTGGGAGGATGAGATTTAGGGATTGGTACTAGTAGAGATGGTTGATGGATAGATTCTACCGGTATAATGGCAGGTAGTGGTCTACTAGAGGTACGTTGTTTGGTTGTAGTGGTATTTTTAGATGAGTTACAGTATCTTTAAACTGTGGTGGGGTGGGATTCATTAGGAGATGGTGAATTTGTAGAATTAGGGAATAGGAGCGATTTGGTTTTCTATCCAAGGGACCATGGAGGGGCTTTAGGTGGTGTAGAGGTGGGGTTATGTGACGGTGGTGGTGTTGTGGTTATTGTCGGGACAATTGGAGTGGAAGTATGTGGTAAGGGTGGGGTGAATTGTGAGGATTCTTCCCATTCAACTTGATGGTGTATTTTTGGAGTAGAGAATGGAATAGTTGGTGTGGTGGATGATGGGGTTAATAATGTTATGGGGTTGCGTCTTTCTTCTTTGGAACTAATGAGAGAGATTTCATCGAAGTAGACCGAGTGTGCGAGGTGAAATCTTCGTTGCACCAGATCGAACAATCTATACGCTTTGGTGCCAAACCGATCATCATAGCCAACAAAGATCATCCACATGCTTGTTGGGTCCAACTTCTTTCTCAGATCCAACGCTTTTACCGGGTACACTACACATCGAAAGATTCGAAGATGTTGAACATTAGGTGGCTTACCAACCCAATGAAAATATGGTATGGTTTTGGGGTCGGCGGCATGCGGAACTCGATTTTGAATATAACATGTTGTCGCGACCACCTGCCAAGATTCGAACTCTTGACATAACCATGTTATAATCGAGTGTTATGTGTTAACCACACATCTAGCATATAATCATGTATATGCTTCCTCATTGTAGGTTTTAGCTAGCATCATGTGCATAATTTCTCCCTTGTATTATTAATACTTGGCACATGCATGCGTACCTACTGCCTACATACTCTATTGTATCACATGTGTGCAACAAGTATGCATGCCACTTAGTATAAATAGTTGAGTTCACCTTGAAGGAATTCAAGGTGAACAACGCCAGTCATGGACTTCCTATTCCACATTCATAGCCTTATTGATCATAGCCTCATCATCCATGCTTTGTCTTAGTCCGCGCTTGGTGTGTTCATGACACCACCTCTTCCCAATAGCTTTTTGGTAGTCCCGTCGTAAGAAGCATGGCTCTAGTGGCACCAATGACAGTATGGTTCTTCCATTCAGACACCCCGTTTTGTTGAGGTGTGTATGGAACTGTGAATCGTTGTCGGATGCCTTCGTTTTTACAAAAGACCTCAAATGCACGTGAGCCATAATTCTCTACCATTGTCGGACCGAAGTGCTAGAATTGGGAGCTCATGTTGTCGGATCACGAAGTTGCAATACTCTTTGAAGTATGTGAGTACTTTAGACTTTTTCTTGAGGAAGTACACAGTTGTATACCTGCTAAAATCATCAATGAAGGTGAGAAAGTAATAGGAGTGCGTGAGTGAGATCATTTTCATGGGTCCACAAAGGTCACTATGTACTAGTTGGTTCAATTGTGTGGATTTGTTGAGTAATGTTTGGTGACTTTTGTGGCTAGCTTTTCCTAGAATGCAACCTTCATACAATTCTATTGGGTTTAGATAGGATGGTTGGGTTTAGATAGGATGGTCAACCGGCACAAAGCTTATCTTTTACCATGCGATGTAGTGTGACACTATTTATATGACCGAACTTGTAGTGCCAAATAAGGATGGACATGGCCTTCGCCATGTGAGGAGAATGGATGGAGGTGTGACCAATTACAAAGTGAGGATTAGACATAAATATAGCCATCGGATACAAACGGTCATTTTGAGGTAGTTTTATAATTTCAAATTCTCCATTAGGGGGTTTGAAGTGAATAATACACGAGTCATGGAAGAACTCAATGGAAGATGCAATCGAGGTAGCTAATGTAACCAAAAGTATATTCCGGCTAAGACTCGGGATGTGATGCACATTGTAGATGTTGACATTTTCTCCACTTGGTAGGGTGACCTGGAGATTCCCGACACCGATGGCTGTGAGGAATTGGTTGTTCCCGGTAGACACGCATGGTACTTGAGAGGTGTTTGTAGTCGCGGAGCCAATGCTTTTGTGGAATCATGTGGTGAGTTGCACCAGTCTCAAGTAGCCATTCGAATATATCTGTGGTGTGGGAAAGGCAGTTGGAACTATTTAGTAATATTGTAAATAGTTGTAATGTTTCCATACCATATTGGCCAACTTTGGGCACAGTTAGTTGTTGGAGGTGTGCTCTAAGAAGTTGTCCATGTAGTTGTTGACGTTGTTGTTGTGGCTAGTTCAGTTGCTCGCGGCGCTTGGTGTGGCACTCACATTCAAGACGTTCATGGTGTCCGCAATATGTACAAACTTTTGTCAAAGTGATGACATATCGCATGTTGTTGTTGTTCCTCCAGTAGGGTGGTCCCCTTTTAAAGTTAGGTTTTCATTGCATATATTGTGTCGACAATGTTGAAAATGTTGCACTTGAGTGATGAGTGTCATTTCGCATGTTCTCTTATTGGCGGATGAATGCCATAAGAGATTCAACCATGAGGCCTATCGTTGATGCTTGAGTGGTTATAAATGGTCGCCAGGAGAAGGGCAATGCCGCTAAGAGTAACATTGCTTGGAGATTTGAATCCAATTGCAGTTCCAAGAGGAGGGCATTGTAAAATAGGGTACACCATTCATCAAGAAATTTGGTGATTTCATGGTTTCCTGTGACAGAAGTAATGAAAAGCTTTTTTAGCGATGCGACTTGAGTGATCAAATCTTCATGATGATAAGTGCTTCAGAGTAAGTTCCAAATTTCTGCCGAGGTATTGCAACGTCGAACCATTTGCAGTTGTGGGTCTCCAAGGTGGAACATGAGTTTTGCTTGGGCTTGGAGATCTTTTGCCATCCACTCAATGTTATTGGTTGTGGTAGGTTGGATTGTGCCACTTACCACGTTCCACAAGTCTGCTCATTTGAGCATCAGGTCATCCGTGTGGCTCATGTAAGGTAGTTGGGGCCTATGAGTTTGTCAAGATTGTAACTTCTCGTAGTGGTTGGGGAGAGCGGAGTAGTGCCTTGCACGGAGATTGAAGAAACGAGTACCGGGATTGATGGATTGAGTGTCGATGTGAACGAACTGAGTGTCAGGGTAGATGGACCGGGTGTAGAAGTAGGTGTGTCGTGTGTGTGTTGTGCCATAGTTGTCCAAATCTAACTAGTGGCAAGAGCACCAACTATGAAGGAGGAGGAAAGGAAACATGAAGGTGGTGGGAGAGAGCCTAACGCTCTAATACCGTGTGAAGAAGAGAAGAGAGTGAGAGTGAGAGTGAGGGAAACTGAAAAGTTATATTATATTAAAACGCCCTGTTACAACATTAGGCCTAGAGGTCTATTTATAACTTTACTTGAAGGTAGTTAGAACTTAGAGTCCTTCTTGGTGAATGTCACCAAGAAAGGTGGTTATAATATTTAATATTAGTATTATTATTTAACTTATATTCTAACAAAAAAGATGTTTGGTGAGGACATAAAATCAAATGGTGGAAATCAAACAAATGGCACAAAATGAGAGAGAACATTGTTGTATTCAATGGAAGTGAAAAGATAAACAATAATTACTAACTAATGACCCTAATCCTTCCCCACCAGGAACACCCCTTGAGAGTCACAACTACTTCTTTAAATAGAGTTTCATTGGGAGCTCAAACGTTCGTTAGATGAAACGTTTGTGCTTCCGAGATTTATTTTAATATTCTATTATTTTATTTTATGTAATTGTAACAGTTGTAACACTCTCCCGTTAGTCAAGAAAGTTTCAACCTTGAAACTATTGCATAAAAGTTCCTAAGTCTAGGGCTCTGGTTGTTGTAGAGGCTCAAGTAGCCATTCAAACCTTGGTTGTAGCAACGCTTCTTCAATTACCCACGACGGTTCGGATAAGGGTTTCCCTCGCCACTTGATGAAGTAGCGTCTTCTCCATCTACAAACTTGTGTCTTCAAAAGTGCTTCAAGTTCACATCTAATAGTTGCCTCGCGACCCCATGTTTCATATGGGCGAAAACGTTTGAGCAGGCTAACATGAAAAACATTGCGTATCTTGGAAGCCTTCGGGAGTTGTAATTTGTAGGATACATTGTTGAGTTGTTTGACCATCTTGTACGGTCCGTAGAACCAATGATTAAACTTGGGCGTGAGGCCCTAAGGTAATGGCCAACTAGCCAAATTGACTAGTACTAAATCCCTTGGGTAAAACTCCATATGTTCTCGTTTCTTATTGACACGATTGATCATCCGCGACTTTGTTTTTATGAGATGCTCTTGTGTTGCTTGCATCCGGTCCTTCCATTCCACCAAAAAACGAGATACATCCAATTTTTCAACTTGTGTCTTCTTAATCGTATGCAATAAAGCAATTGGCGTGAGGACTTCTTTACTTGTGGCAAGCTCGAATGGAGAGAATCTCGTTGCTGAATGGATTGCAGCATTGTAACAAAATTCGAGCATGTCGATGTGTTCCACCCAGTCCACTGATCCACTTTGACATAACATCAAATGTGGTCTTCGATGCCTTGATTGAGTCGCTCGGTTTGTCCGTCTGTTTGCGGGTGTGCGAATGATGACATACGGAACTGCGTGCCTAGAATCCGAAACAATTCTTGCCAAAATCCACGGGTGAACCTTGGATCCCTATCAGACACTATGATTTCTGGTAGCCCGTGATACTTGAAAACATGTTTAAAAAACAAGTGTGCTACATGTTGCGCTGTTAGAGGTGGTTTTGCTGGCACGAAGTGGGGCTTGTTTAGAAAAGAAATCCACAATTACCATAAGGATGCAAACCCCTTGGATGAGGGTAGATCAATTATAAAATCCATGGTTATTGCATCCCATGGACGGGATGGCACCGGCATCTGTTGTAGTAGCCTGAGCACTTTTCCTCGCGCATTCAGGTGTTATGAAGTTGTGTGTTGCTCCATTGTCTACCATTTGCCTCACAAGCTATGCCCAATGCATTAATTTTTTATGTTAAGAGAAAAAGATTGCTTGGGTTGTTGAATTATTGTGGCAGTTCTCGGCATTACCTACTTCCAGCCTCTAAACGTGTCGGTCCTCCTTCCGCGTGCCTTCTCCCTTGCGGGCCTCCTGTTGGCACGCCCAATTCCTCTTCTTCTCTCTCCCATCTTTGATCTTCCATATTGAACCCTTCCACTCTCTAATTCCGTGGCCTCTTGGTCTCCTCGGTCTAGTGCGATCTCCCCTAGTGTCGTCTGCCACTTCTTCAATCTCTTCTTGTTAGAATGGCTCGCCAATCCTAACCTGGCTCCGATACCAAGTATTACACCAATGGCACAAAATGAGAGGGAACACTGTTGTATTCAATGGAAGTGAAAAGATCAACAGTAATTACTAACTAATGACCCTAATCCTTCCCCACCTAGAACACCCCTTGAGAATCACAACTACTTCTTTAAATAGAGTTTCATTGGGAGCTCAAACGTTCATTAGATGAAACGTTTGTGCTTCCAAGATTTATTTTAATATTCTATTCTTTTATTTTATGTAATTGTAACGGTTGTAACAATTTAACTTATATTCTAACAAAAAAGTTGTTTGGTGAAGACATAAAAGGCAAATGGTGGAAAACTAACAAAGAGCAAGATGCAATTTGTATGAGAGTGATACACATGTTATTAATTTCCTGAAGACATCCCTAATTGGTGTGGCCTCCTATGGTTTCTAATCTTGATTGCTTAAATAATTTGTTTGTTGAAGATTTTATTTGCTGAGCAATTTGTATGGCTGCTTGTAGAGATGTAGTGCCCTTGTCAGATATACATCATGTCTAAAGAAGAGCCCCATAAGAAAAACAAATTGATTTCTTCAGACATAATTGGGTCTACTTGAAGGATTAATTGATTAAATTTTTCAATAACGAATTGGGGCGATCGGTTTCAAACCCTTTATGCTTTAGCAAGAGAAATAATATTAGGGAGCTAATTTAACATTAAACTAACAAGTTCTGCCTTCCTTTCATCCTAATATTTCATGTGTTTTGTCATGTCTAAATCTACCCGAAGCTCCAAATCTAAACCCTAAATCCAAAAACATAACTCTGACATGAAGTTTCACATGACGACTTCCAACCAAATTGGTCTTCCTTATGACATCATATCGATGAAATTGTGACTTGATGGTACTTTATTCGTCAAGTTCTTCTATATATCTCCATTCTTAAATTATGTTCACTTAAAATTTCATGTAACAAGAAAAACAAACAACCAATCTACCACATGATCGTAATATATGTTTGATGCTTCTAATTATTACATGTATTTTTATATTGTTGTTAAGTTTACAATGTTTATTAATTCCTCTCTTTTTTTGCATTCATAGTTGTGCCTTTTCTAGTTAAAATTTTGTTATTCACTCTAAGATTGTACTTAAATGTTTTATAATTAACCTTTTTTTTTGTCTAATACACTTGTAGTATCTTTTCTTAATGTAATGAGAACTATTTAGGTGTAAATTTAGTACTAGTGATTTTAAGTAAACAAACACAATAATGTTCCCTTATCTTTTTCGCTCTTACATAATACGGCGAAGGTGTTTTTAAATGCATGGATGAATATAAAACATAGTAGAATCAACAATATCCAATCAATCTGCTGATTCGATCAAGCCCTTTGCATGTACATATATATATATATTGGTATGATGCTTCATTTTTGTATAGACTTTATATTTGTTACCTTTCCTAAGTGAAGGATTTTTCTAACATAAGAAGTTGAAAATGTATGCACAAAGTGGGACTTGACTTCGAAATATCATCATAAAAAAAAAGTGAATGGCAATGTGGCCATTAATGTAGTAGAGCCTTCTCCTCAATTGAGCGTGTAAGTAATAAATCACATGCGCACCATTAATACGAGTAGATGGCTCAACAACTAGCCATTAATACTTCAACAATTATAGAGTTCCCCAACGAACATATTCTCATTATTTATTAATGCTAACAAGGTGAATCTAGTTTACCGTTTAGACCCACCGAATAGCATGCATGAAATAGAGTATGAAATGGCATTGACAAAGTAGAAAAAAACCAAAGAAACGGTTTCCATGTAAATCCAATTTATATCCCATTGTCCAAGGGTAGGTTTTCTTGGCCATTCACTTGTGACCCATCCAAGGCATTTGAAAACATGTCAATATGTTTTGAAAGAGTCATCATAGCCTACAGGATTGAAAGAGAAAAGTGTAAACGAGTAACTTCGTAAATTGCTCATTCAAAACATAAAATAACATATGCCATAATTGATAAGGTATAGTTGTATGTGTATAATTAATTATATGGTGATTAGGTTGTACAATGTATGTTATAAGCTAGTAATTATTCATAATTATGATCGATTCCTAACAATTTAAGTAAATAAGTGCATGCACCAACCAAACTTTTTTATGCTTTCATGAGGCATGACTCCTACGCCCTCATCAATTATTTGTGGGTGCATAATCAAATTTTTAATTAATATTTGAAACTTATTATTTATGTCATAAGTAATAAAAATCTTTTGCATTAATATTGACTCATTAGCGGGTGCAACTCATTACAGACCTTAACGTGTTAAATAGTAAATTGAGATGCATCCAAATATTGCTAGACCCTAGCATCAAGAATTTTCTCAAATCAATTAGCGAACCATTTGTTACTTTTGTTGCACATGCATTTCCTTCTAAATCTTTCGTGAGAATTGTACTTAATGAAAATGGAGCCACAACTTATCATTTTGGGAAAGGATTCATGCGCATCGATTAATATAAAAGGGTTTAAAGGAGAAAATTGTTATGTTACTATGACCATAGAATTGTTTTAAAGATAAAAACGTGCACGAGACTTGAAAAGACTGTTGTGATCACAATGAGTGAAAGCAATCTTTTTCGTGGATAAGGAAACTTTAGAGCACAATCATAAACAAATCTCAAACTCAACGCTCTTAAATTTTAAATTAATTGGTGTTTGCAACCATCAATATACCAAACAAGACCAATTTTGAAGGCTTTATGTGGAGAGAATGATTTCGAGATAGGGTGGTATAAAGAATATTAAATTTGAATTGTTCATAACAACATAATGTTGATCAATGATAGCTCATGACATATGTGTAAAACATCATTATTCTATAGTTATTTGGGGTTATGTCGTTGAATATTGTTTTTACAAACTATATTAGGGTTTAAACCTAGTAACTTAGTTTCATGGGCATCACTTTTGCAAAATCAACTATTATCTACGTTGTTTTCCTGTTGACTTTTGGTAGTAGCACTTGAATTCTACATGTACAAACCCATTGCCCATATTTGGGGTTTACTCTAGATTGATCAAGCCTTTTGCTTCTTCTTTTTTATTTTGGTGTAACTCTTGGAGGCCATAATCGATCTCTTCTCCATAATCCATAACACCAATGTCAAGGGAAGAGCACATTAATCAATGGGCCTCATAACTAGTGAGCCATCCTCTATGTAGTGTCATATGAAATCTTGTGCCTAGGTGTTGCAACCATGTGTACAAAGTCTCATCCACAAAGAGAGCATCTCACACTCTAAGAATCTCTAATTTCTTTACCTTACTCTTGTCCCATTCTAAGAATACGTTGATTATTAATCCCAATTTGTAATGAAGTAGACAATTGTCTTACATGCCCATAATTAGGGTTCTTCTAAATTCCACTGTGATAGTCCCTCTAATAATGCCCTTCCTAGAGGTAGTTGCAGCACGTTGCCTCTCTCAAACAATATTTAACTTCTTCCTTACTCATCATTAGCTTTTGCTCTGTTTCCACCTTACGAACTTTACCCATGAGTGTCATATGTTTTATTCTTCCCCACTTAGTCCATTAGCCATCAACCTTTAGTGGATCTCTTCTTCGAGAAGCACTTTGCATACCTCCATGTATGAGAGTGTGACATAATGCTAAAGTTATCATATGAACCAAGAAATGTGCACGCGAGCATCAAATGTTGCAACTCGGGGTTCATTTTCATCTTGAACCATTTCAACTACTAAATTATGTAATTGAGCCCATTAATGTGGGTGGTGATTGGATTAGAGTCCTTCATCTGACTCTCATATAACCTCTCAACACTTTCATAATCCAATATTGAGAAATATGTATTGTATGCAAGACGGTATCAGATGGTTCATATTGCTATGAAGTGGAGTTCCTTCCAATATTTCATTCTCCATGTTAGGACATCTCTTCTTATAAAGTAATCTCCACTACCACCTCTAAATCATAACATCATACATTGGATCCTTCCACAAAGACATTTAGGTTCCATTGAACTTCTACTTCATTGAGGTGAGAAGTCCCCTTAGGAGCTTGTCTTGTGTGAGAGGCCACTCACGGACTCTAGTGAAGCAGATAATGTTCTTTGTTCTATTAGCCTCCTTTCTTAGTTAAACACTTGTCTTCTCTTAATGGCTAAATATTCTTCAAATTCTCTCATTCTTCTCTTGCCCATGTGTGTGCTCCACCTCATCAAGAGCATCACCAAACCTTCCAAGACTATTCCTCTAAGTTGAACACTTGTCTCCTCTCACCGGCTAAATATTCTTTGAATTCTCTCATTTTCTTTGTGCATGTATGCGCCACCTCATTGAGAGCATCACTAAACCTTCCATTTAACTATTCCTCTAGCCATTGTACATGAGCCTCCCACTTTAGTAACGTTTGATGGGATTAGATGACCCAAACACTTGTTGTAAGTCCTACAAAGATGATCCTACAAGATGACTAAAGGAAAGAATGATGGAAATATCATGACAACACTTAAAGAAAATAGTAGAAAACAAATGGTTACTAAAGAACTATTGGAGAATGTGGCTTCACTATTCACATATATATGTACCCCAGTATCCAAGTGTGTGTGTGTGTGTGTGTCTTTCACACACACACACACACACACACACACACACACAAACTCTCTCTACACGTAGACCAAGTCACAAGTCTAACCTAGACCAACCACCTCAAATCCCTAAGTCTCTCCTTTTTATATTGGAGGATTCACGTTAGTTCGAGCTACCTGGTATTTCCATCTAGTATCCTATTTACAACACTCATGGTCTCTACACATTTTACGTAGTAAGTGCAATATGGGTTTTACATAGTAACTTTGATCAAACTAACTCAACTATAATCATACTAGCTACCATAGATTTGATTGATTATTCAAACTAATGATTTAAGGGCCTCATAGAATATGAATGAAGTGAACAAGAGATTAATTGGACACAATTAACCCAAATGTGGTATAACCAAGATTGTATAGATGTAACAAACAATAGTTTCGGTTGTGTTCATGAGCTCGATTCAATTATCTCAATAATGGTTAAAATAAACCAATATATTGTAGCAAAGCAAAACATCTTGTTCATCATGATCTTGACACTACCAACTCAACTACAATTTGATCACGATCTTGAATATTTGTGGTAAACTCATAACTTCTGCATTCAATCACGGTTCGATTACATTCTTTGGATCTCATGATCACCATCGCCAAGACACCAATATAATGTAGCAAAGTAAAACATCTTGTTCATCATGATATTGACATTATGAGCTCGACTATAGTTTGATCACATTCTTGAATATTTGTGGCAAACTCATAACCTTTGGATTCACTTGTGCTTCGATTACATTCTTTGGATCTCATGCTCACCATGACCCCAACACAACAAACTAAATTCTGGTTTGAAAGTTTAACACAATGATGGTATGGGAACATTATGTGGATTAAAATACAACAATACAGGTTCTTAATGAGCGCAACTATGTTTTAGCAACACTTTGTAGAGCATCAAATGTGAACTTGTAATAATGCTTGGACATGAGAGCTCCATGCATGGTGTATACACAACAAACAAATGCCATCCCTATATTACATAAAGTGAGCAAGGAATAGAAGAGTCCTACCAAACTCCTACGCGAATTGAATCAAATAGCCTCCTTGGACGCTATGAGGTGGGCACAGGTAGCTCAAGCTCAAACATGGGTGCAATTGTCACGGACACACTAACCGTGGATTCGGACGAAGCATGGATGACGGGGCTAAGAGTGTGGAACTTAAGAAGCTGGGAACGACACAAGAGCACGAAGACAGGGATAAAGATCAAGGAGACAAGATGGAATGAAACGAGAATACTAGATTGACGTGTCAATGACTGGCGTTGAATCCCTTGAAAGGGACCAAGGAGGGTTGAGCATAACATCTTGTTGACGTGAGGTTGTAGGTTCAATCCTCACCAACTATGTATTTTTATGTCACTGTGTCGTCGCAACGATCACACGCACTCACTCACGACGTAATGATGTCACATGCAGCTCAAACATGGGGCGCATTCGACAAGCTAAAAGTCAACTCAAAAGGAACAAAGGGCGAGGGAACATCAAGTGAAGTCAGTCAACGTGTGGTGGATTGATGACGGAGATATGTGTCATGAACCACGCGAAGAAACCCTCGGGTTCTCATCAGGAGACTCGAAGGGATCTATCCATGGATGGTGTATAAAAGGAAGGAAGAAAAAGTGTATGTTTCACGTACTATGTACATACTTACTACTTATGTACTACCTACCACCTTCCGCCCCCCCCCCCCCCCTTCATTAACGCAGCTCTTAACTCCTCTCTGAACTGTCTGCCCCAAAGTGGGCCTATTTTCATAAATATCAAGAACTTGCCCCCCCTCTCTCTCTCTCTCTCTCTCTGAACCTCCCCTGTCTCTCCCGTCTCTCTCTGTCTCTCTCTGCACCTGTCTCTGCACCCGCTCTAACGCACCCACACAGAGAACAGACGATCTTCAATACTCATACTCCTCCTCCTACTCCTCCAAAGGTAAGCTTTCTCTTTCGTTTCCTTACATTTCCATGTCCTGTTCAGCTTCACGTCTGGACCAAAGGTACTCTCCTTATTGAAGAGTTTTCTTTCTCTCTCCCTCTCTCTCCACTCTTAGCTTGATTTTTTTTTTTCAAGTGATAATCGTATTTTTGTTTTCTCCTTCTTAAGCTTCTGAAGGAAAAGTATTCGTCTTGGCTTAGATTCCACCTATTTTATATGTACCAGCATTTTTCATCCTGTATTTCTATTGTTATCAGGCTTTTGCTAGCATTCCTCTCTCTCTCTCTCCTGTATTTTTTTAGGCTCTATTAAAAGTACTCTCCAAAATTTGCATCTTTTTAAGCGAATATAGATAGTGGGATCAAACCTAGTATTTTAATGTCAGTATGAGATGAGGCTCAGATTAAGTATCTGCTCCATATATATCTAGATCTGTACAGAGTTGTCTAAATATATGTGTGTTTGCATATATTTGTGTGTATTTATGGTTGCAATTTGTGTATGTGTATATGGATGTTTTTAAGTATTTGTGTGGATGTATGCTTGTATGGCTAATATATAATGGATGCTTGTATATGTGTGTGTGTGTGTGTGTGTGTGTGTGTGTGTATCCACCCAGTGAAATTGAGTTCTATACATGTATGTGTGCGCACGTATCTTTATGTATGTATGTATGAATGTTCATATATACACAGTATACTCAGATGGTGTATACAAACAAGAAATTGAGTTGTATATCTACACAATATGGCGAACAAAATGGCATACACGAAACTTTGTCCACATTTCTGGGATCTGTTATCCTGTATATTTGAAATCTTTCATTTTATAAACAAGACAAATACACATAAATATACATCTACATATATTTATATATGCATATGATTGTAATGGGTAAAAGTTTGACATACCCCTGAACTTTTCTTGTTTCCCAAAAATGCCCCTAGTTAACCTCCAATATATAGAAAAAAGCGGATGAATTGACGGTATTATTGCTCAAGAAGAAACTATAATTGTTCAAGTGGCGCATATAATTTCTCATGTTAGAATGACCAAAAATCTAGGGGCATTTGCTGAAATAAAGAGAACGTTCATGGGTGTTTGTGAGTTATGTTATTCCCCTATTTATATGTATAAAACCACACAATGTGATAAAAATGGCATATATACACACATTTATCTCACACACTGAGAATCTATGGCTATAAGTTGGAAGAAAATTTGTTTCTAAAAACACACACATCAGAGATCTTATGGTGATTCTTTTAATGTGTTGCAGATGGGACTTACACAAGAAATAAATATCCATTCAAGGTTAACTGTGGTGCCAAATAAGCCAACTGCAGCGAAAAAGATACACCCATTATCATATTTAGACCACATCATGAAACTTCATACAGTAAAGGCGATATATTACTATGACACATCGAGTGTTAAAGATCGATCAAGTCTCTTGGATGGATTGAAAAACTCTCTTTGTAAGTCTCTTTCGACTTACCCTTTGTTTGCAGGGAGACTTCAAAAGAAGGAAGATGAGACATGGGAAGTGAAGTGTAATGATGCTGGAGTCAGAATCTATGAGGCTAAGTGTGACCTCACATTGGCAGAATTCTTCAGCAAGTGTAAGAAAGATCACCAACTTGAGTTTGAACTCAATAGAATGGAAATCAATGCCGATCATACTATCACACCAGTTTCCGTCATTCAGGTACTTGTGATCGATCAATTTCTTCATAGATCAATTGTTTATTGAATCTATACTCATAGAATCTTGGATACAAACTAAAGATAAGACTTTTATATTGGTTGTGATTCAAATATGCATGTTTTAATCATTTTTTTGGATACAACCCCTAAGTATATATTGGTTGTCATTCATATGTTCAAATTGTTCACGGCCATTTTTGTTACATTGCATGAAGTTCATGTGAATACTTTGTTATTTGCACACACATAACCTTAATTAGGAGTCAGTATGAAGGCTAGAGATAAGCCATTCAGATGCAAATCGACCAATGTATAGCCTTCATATTGACGCCTAATCAAGGTTATGTGTGCACAATTATCATATTAGATTGACAAACTATGCTTTTGGGTGGAGTTTGGAGAATCAGTATAAAGTCTAGAGAGAAACTATCCTCATGCAAATGAAGTTATTCCTTGCCTTAATATTAAGACTCCTAATAAAGTTTGAACCTGTGCAATTACGATATTGTTGTATTGCTGAATTAGGATTTATAATTAAGTCTTATGATAACCCACCTGCATGCAAATGGACCTATCGTACCCTGAATCACGGTTAAGTGTATGCATGATACGATATTATATTGGCAATATATGGTATTATTTGTAATGTATTTTAAGGTGTAGCAGTTTTTTTTCCCTTTTCCAGTTCACAGAGTTTGGGTGTGGCAACATTGCAATTGGAACTAGTTGGATGCATACCATAGGTGATCCAATGTGTGGGACACTCTTTATGAAGGCGTGGTCGGAAACATTCCGAGTGGCACAAATCTTGCACCCTCCTTTCTTCCATCCCCCGAGCTTAAAGCCCCGTGACAAGGTTAACCTTGAAGTGAAATCAAGAGATTATTATACTACCAGTTTCTTCAATGCTCGAGATGAAGATCAAAATGACGAAAAGCCTCAACGTGAAGGTCATAATGGTCTTGCCAAGGAGTTTGGAACCATCACGTTGAGTTTCAGTGAAGAGACTGTAGAAAAGATGATAAGTGAGGTGCAAGAAGGGAGCATAAAGTACGGTCCCCCGACTCCTTCTGATGTTGTATCAGCTCTACTATGGAAGGCCATATTGAGAGCTCAAGGTAAGTCAAAAACCGATGAAGCAAAAGTTTCTTTATGTCTGGAGTTTCGGAAAATCCATTTGCCCCCATTACCATACGGTTATGTGGGCACTGCTATCCATTTCACTGGCATATCAACGAATGCTGGTGAAGTTCTAAACCAGGACTTGTCTTATGCGTCGAGCCTTATCAATGAGAGTAGTGGATTGGTCGATACCGAGGAAGTCCGATCTGTTGTGGATTTGGTTAATGAGATGGAAGCACAAGGAAAAGAAGTTTTGAAGAAACCTCCTTTCTTATATTCGGATGGTCTCACTATTGCAATTTTCGATTACTTTTTGTGTTATGATGTGGTTTTTGATTTTGGTAAGCCGATAAGAGTTGGGTATAGGATCGAGCCATTTAAAGGAGAGGGTCAGCTTGTTGTTTTACCGGGTCCGGAGGGAAAATCATCCAGAGTTGTTGTGGTTTCCTTGCCAGAGGAAGTGATCAACAACTTGCTTAAAGATGATGAATTATTGAGGGTTTTGCCAGAGTTGTAATGATACAAGAAAAGCAAAATCTGGTGGAAATTGACTTAACGTATGAAAGCTTGAAGTGAAAACTTTTAAGATAATTCTTTTATTAATGATGGATGGATGCATAATGATGGAAATGCTCATTAACAAGGTTAGCTTGGCTTGGCTTTTGTCATGAAGAATTATTTGTACTTTGGTAAACAGAATTATTAATAAATTTATTATTATGGTACATTACATTATATTTCTACACATTAAGTTAATTTTTTTATTTTATTCTTCACCAAAAAATAGCTGAGCTCACAATTTGTTTCCAAATGCTTGCTCTTGACTAACATTTGTTCATGAATACCATTACTTCAGAATTTTCTTATATATGCTGGTTCATTGCTGAGAAAGTCCATTTAGTGTGATTACCCAGAGATGTGTTTTTTTATCTTGCCCAGTTTTTGTGGTGAGATGTTTTGCCTTTGTGCTGATTTCAAGGTAAATGAAGTTTAAAACGTGTACAATTATTAGTCTTGCCAAATGGTTCTATGTTGTGGATGTTATGCCTTACTGAAGCAAACCCAAAATATTATCTTTTTCCATTTATCTGCATGTTGTCATTACACTTTTTTTCTAGCTTATCAAAGAAATGTAATTTGGACAGATTACTTCAGAGCTACCTATGCTCGTGACAGGCAATGGAATCCATTTGCAACTAAATGAAGCCAGTATTCTAGGAACAGAAAATTGCAATACAAAAGTTGAGTGGTAATGACTGTTACTCTCCCCATTCCTGCAAAAGGTGAGAGGTGTGACGATCGAACATGAGTTCTTTCAATTTTATGGTTTGGATGTTATGGTATATTAGTCGAGCCAACATTGAAAAAGATAGAAGAAAGAGAGAAAAAGAGATAGATGACATCTTGAGAAGTCTAATCCATTCTGTCTTCAAAGGAAAGAATAAGGCCTCTTTGATTTCCCATCCATTGCATATGTTTTGCAAGGCATAGTAAGCCCTATTTCATGCCTCCAAGTAATGACACCCTTTCTCCGATCTAAACATATATGAACATACACATGAGATCTTGGTGTATCTCTCCAAGCTTAAGTGGATACATGTACACACTGATGGTCAAGCAATGCGAGATTTGGTTCTGAACACTTGTGCGATTTCTTAACATTTTCTTTGTAAATTAAGGTATATGTTACCAAACCTCTAGGCTAAGTCTATGAGAGTATTATCTTATCAAGTGTCAATGTTAAGGTTAAGTTTAAGAGTTATTAATAGAGTTCGTTAATGGACGTTAAGTAATTAGGTAATACACTCAAAGGTGGATTGAAACCCACTCTTCCCCTATAACCATCTAATGTGGAAGGAAACCATTAGTTTGTCACAAAAGAATGTGACATAGACTTAGGTTCAAGGTTGGTTTGGTGAAACTAGCTAGACTGACATGAGGTAAGAGCTAGAGTAGCTCCCCAAAGTGGATTGGGAATTGCGGGACGGACTAATTGGGATTGTTGGCATACCAGGTAGATTCTTGCCCAAACTCTTTTTAGATTTAGATATGTTTGCATTAGCAATGTTAAGGTGTTGAGTAGAATGTGGGGAAATGTTTCTAGTGTCACTCGATTTGGTGCTAGAGCATGTCGATGGTTCGTGGTAGGAGCACCACCAGAAGAGAGTCCACACTCGCCTTGATTTCCGGATCACTCTGACGGGCTATCGCATACACATCCTCCTACCTCTTAGACCCCACTAGGTGGACAATATCTTGATCATGACTTTTCTTTTGGCCAAGTGTTGGTCACCTAGTGACCACTAGTCAACACAAGACTCAATAACCCTATAGCCAACCTTATAGAAGACATGGATTCCAACTCCTCTCATTTACATCTATTGGAGATTCTGTATAAATATTTTAGTGAAGGAGGGAGCTCTCGAGCTAGTAACCTCCTCTTATGTAAAATCCCCCTACAATGATAACAATGAGACCCAAGGGTGTTCATATCTAGTGATACATGCTAAGCTATGTGAAGTTTTTAATCATTATATTCTTTAGAATCAAAAGCATCTAAATTGTGGACCATTAGCTAACAAATATATGATCTCAAGTTTCAACAATAAAACTCAACAATAAAAACAAGATTCAACATTGTGTTTGACCGTTATGGAAGGAGTTGATCCCTCCATCTAGAACAATAGCTCAAACCATGGGGGTGAACCCACAACATTGACCATTTTGACTAATTTGTTCATATGCGCCCATTCCATAATGGGGTCAATTGCATGTCTTCCCAAATTCAGGCCCATGCATCGTAATTCTCGAACTAGCAGTCAAAAAGATTCTTTACTAAAACCAATGGATACTATTAGTGATAGAACCAACAAGGACAATAATAGTGTTTGGAGACATGCAATTTTGTGATTCACCACTTAATTTCTCATTGGGTAAGTTAGCACTTGAAATTGTATCTCCTCGCATCATAGCACTTGATCATTTGTTATACTAAAACAACTTAAGAGTGAAAATTCGTTGAAATATAACACAATTAAGTTCCTATTTGATAAATACAAATTTGCATATTCAATCTTCGGGCTCAATTTTATGGAACACTTCAAAGTGTTTGGCTATCCTTTTTTATTACATCGTGAAAAGATCACTTACATGACAAGTTATGTTGTCGTGTAAAAGATCACCTCTACAATGTGATCTATATGATATAAATGTATTGATAGTTAAATAGGTGGGCACTTGAGGTCGCCCATGCTATTTTCATGAGACCTTATCCATCAATGTACTTTATTTCATTATCAAACACGAGAGTATCCATGGTCTACATATCTTCAATCAGTAGAGCAAGTGTCACATTTTATGCGTGGCACGAGAAAAGTACATAATGTTAGAACTATTAATAAAACATGTATAATTATATCCTGAGAATTAGTGCCATCCATTGCCAAGGATGTTATTATAAATATTTGTAAATACTATATTATGTGTTTCACAACTTTTCATTCTTGAACATCAAGAGTCACTACTCATTTTCAGATGTGTTCCTTGAAAATAAAGGAGCTAAATGAATAGAGTTTTTCACGTTTTCTTTTCATAAAAAGAGATTTTCACGTTTGGTTCTAAATTAGAGATTTCATAATAATACATTGGCATTGACTACTAATAAGAAGGCACCGAGACCCACTAGTATTAGATGGATGCCTAGAATCGTGGTCATCTTGTTTTTGTCTTTCATATTTTTGGTCTCATAGGCCATATTTGACCTCCGAAGACGATAATAAAATCTCCCTCTCTCCCTCTCTCCAATGAAGACACGAGTATATTAATAAATGTGTGAAAAACTCTACAATGATACCATAACTAATTGGTGCCACCACTACATGGGTTGTGGGACATATTGAATCGCCAATAGGCAAGACGAACATTCCATGGAGGAAAACTTTTTGACTTAACTCCAATAAACAAAATTGCCACATCAATACTCCTGTCAACTTTCATAAACATGCTCTAACTCTATGCCTACCATGAAATACAAAAACATTGTGCATATCCCAATAATGATGCAATATGCGACCTTCGCAAATATGCTCTAAGTCTATGCCTATCATCAAATACAAAAGCATTGTGCATATCCCAATTATGATGCAATGTGTAACTCTCTCTCTCTCTCTCTCTCTCAACAAGCAACAAAGAAGAGTTTTACCCCTATTTGTTTTATACTTTAGAGACAAGCCACGAGTCATGATCCCTCACGAGCTAGCATCAATTCTTGGATCCAACTTTAACATAACTTAATAATTGTAGGGGACTCTCGTTGCTTGTAAACTATGTGAGACAAAATGGATAACACATCCATTATTACTCTCATCCTTTTTACCAATAAAGTATGACACTTTCATTATTAAATCTGTAAAAGAACACATTCGTCCTTCGAAACCTACGACAATGGAAGAAAGATCACAATATCTCGAGCCCACATGCTCCGACAAACACAAAGAAAGAATATTTAAATGGCTAGATTTTATGCCTACAGTAGATTGTAACGAATACTCAGTGGCTTACAATGAACACTTCAATTGGTGATGAGAAAAAAACGTGTAAGTAAATATAATATATGATTATACTAGATGTGATAATTGTAGTGCAAAGGCACGTGAATGGGTTCCATCTCGAAGAACAATATATATTAAAGACCACATATTCAAGGTGTAGCATTATCAACCCGTGAATTAGAAGAATTATCACAATTTGTGGATTATTTCTTCACACTTGAAAGGATCACAATCATTAAGATCATGTGGATGATTACGAAAAATGTGTCATAATTATGTT
This sequence comes from Azolla caroliniana, assembly GCF_043228905.1. Classification (NCBI taxonomy): domain Eukaryota; kingdom Viridiplantae; phylum Streptophyta; class Polypodiopsida; order Salviniales; family Salviniaceae; genus Azolla; species Azolla caroliniana. The sequence continues at coordinate 7,975,995 of NW_028230437.1, forward strand.
TTGGGTTTATTGGTTTGGAATAGCTAGATAATAATGGGGAAAAGTGTTGGGCACGTGCATTTACTATGCTTGTGAGCTTTAAAGCTTGAGAACTTCTCATAAAACTTTATATTAACATGTTACATGAATCTTGTTTTGTTTGTGCACATTCTCTTCACCAATACATGCATACATCAATTATGTTATCATTACAATTACTTCTGCAATGATGTACCCTATGATTGTTGAAAATAGATGCCATAGCACAACATGCCCAAATAATATTATGAAATAATCTTAACTATACTTTGTGGATAATTCTTTTATAATGAGTATGTATGTCCCACACTTGAATTGAGAGTTGGTTTCAATAAACATCTATGGATAACAAATAAGGAATGTGGAAGAGCCCAATGGATTGTTAACAAGTTTTAATTGGCATACAAATTTTCTTTTATATCCCAATCTTCATTAGTGTAGGATTCTGACTCAATAGGCCTTTCAACTTTGTATAACATTACCTAGCATACTGATTGGAAAGATATCCTTTAGAATATAATGGATCTTTTATGTCTAATTAGTATGGTAAGATTTGCAATTATGGGCATTTACTAACTTGTAATTTACCTTGCAACTTAGTCATGGTGAATTACTTCCTCTATTGGGACTCCCATGACATATACTTGGGGCTTATTTTACAAGGAAAAACACAATAATCCCCCAATAGTTCAAGACTAAAGTCATGGAATTGTGGTGAAGGTTAGAATACATGAATTTTCCTTTCAACACAATGAGATGGATTGCGATGTGAATAAAAATTTCCATTTCCTCTAAAACTTGACATAGCATACAGATGTATGTCATAAGCAAGTTGTGGGTGACATTTTTGTCAACAAAGCAGGAGTTTGCAAAATGGAACATTCAACATCGACACATTTCATATTAAGAAGAGACTTCCCCACCTATGCATTGAGCAAATACTCCAATATTTTTCTTTCACCCCATAAAGAAAAGCTTAGTAATTGTGCAAACACTTTTAGAACACTTCAGATGATACAAAGTGTTTTTCAAGCCTTCGGATAGGGCTTTATTAGATTGACAATTTAGAACTCCCTTGATGCAGGGGCCATTCAAGTATGAATACATAACAGTAAGAAAGATAACAAATGTTTTTAATATTTACAACAATTCTCGAAGGGTACAAGCGCCATGCAAATGCATGTATATGTGTATATTTATAATCGCATACATTCGAGAGAAATCTTTCCTCAAAATCATTTGCAACAACAAACCACCTACACCATGCCAAATTCAGTTTCTTCTTCGTATCAAGCCGTAACAATCAACCTTTGATTTCCACGCTGTTACACTGTTATATGGGGGGCAATGTGTTTCCAACGATGACTAAATCACCCATCATATTACTCTTTTGAGGATAAAATAATCTACCACTACCTTTTTCAGTGATAGACATATGAACATCCCCAGCTTTTCTGTTTGTTGATGACAATAACTATTATTTGTCATATGCTAGTTTCGTATCCGTCCACGAGCACACATTTGAGCATTTGTCAGTGGTGACCCTCGGCTTTTTGCATCTCTGGGCGGGGCTGAAAACATAAATCCTGAGCTAGGTCCATCTTTATGGTTTTGCAGAGGACCTAGAACCTCCACTACTTCTTGCATCATTGGCCTTGCTTTCGGATCTCTAGAAAGACACCGTGCCGCCAGACTCGCGGCTTTCTGAACACCTTTCAACGAGTATACATCATTTAGACGAGGATCGACTAACCAAATCACCTTCTTCTTATCGCCCAAAAAGGGCCGTGCCCATTCTACTAAGTTGTGTTGTCCGCTTGGCCTCGTTTTATCCATTGATTTACGACCCGTTATTATCTCTAGTAGTACTACACCAAAGCTATATACATCACTTCGCGCTGTTAGATGTCCTGTTTCACATGAATCACCACACCAGTCATTTATGTTGCTCAAAGAAGTGTTATATATATATATATATATATATATATATATATATATATATATATATATATATATAATTTAACAAAATGTCTAAATTAACAAATATATATGAGTCGATCATGATATACAGATTAATTTCTGGATGATTCTCCAAGTTTAAATGTTTGGCACAAATTTATCTCTTATGATCCATGAAACCTCAGGCCTCCTAACTTTCAGAAACATTGTTTAACTTAGTTTTAGTAAATCTTGCAAAAATGCTTAAATATCTTTTGTAATTATTTGGCAAATCTTTCAAAAAACCCTTGATAAAAAAATAATAGCCAAAATAATCATCCTCAGTGTAGAGAGAAGAGAAAAAAGGTCAATACAAGGTAAGATGCATACCAGTCATAACATACTCAGGGGCTGCATACCCATAAGTACCCATTACTCGGGTTGATACATGGCTTTTATCGCCTTGCGGCCCATCTCTAGCAAGCCCAAAATCTGAGAGTTTGGCATTATATTCCTGATAAAAATTAGCTAACATCAGAAGCATTTTTTTCTTTTGTTTTTCAAAGGGTGGCAAATCTTTTTCATATCTAGGAAACTTTGCAGCATTGGCAATCTAGAGAAAAATCCCTTTGGGTTATGTGTACAAAGTTCCAAACTGACAACATAAGAATGATTGTGTAACATTCAATCAGGAAACTTCACAAGAATGAGAAAACAACATACCGAGTCCAGAAGGATATTGGAAGTTTTGAAGTCACGAAAGATAATGGGTCGCTTCCGCCCATGGAGATATGCTAGCCCCATAGCAGCTCCCCAAGCAATCTTCATCCGAAACAACCATGGTAATGGTGTCGCTCCCCCTATCGTCAAAAAAACCGTAGAGGAAACATTATATAGTAATACTTTTTAAAACATCTATAATGGAAAGTTCAAGCCCATTTTAATTTCAGATATGGGTATCTTATATGAAGCTGAAACACACACATATATACTTCATTTAATAGATGAAACTACATTCGATTGAAAGAATGTCTTTAATATGATAAAAATCTACACTTTTCAATTGACAGAATGAAAAGTTTATGCATATGATGAAAAGCTTACTACGAAACAAATGGTTCTCCAAGCTTCCTTTTTGCATGAACTCGTATACAAGCAACCTTTGTTCACCTTCGATGCAATATCCAACCAACTTCACTAAGTGCTGATGATAAACCTCACCAAGATAGTCAACTTCGGCCTGAATATAACAATAGAAAAAAGGCTGCTTTAGGCAAATGACATTTTCATTAAGACACATACGTGTTCATGCCTAAGATGAGAGCATTGCCTTTTATATGGATGTCTCCACAAAATTATTGTTTCTATATTCATAAGCTCACGTATTCAAAATTCTAACACTTACATATAAATGCAAGAGGGTGTGGTAGCTAGTGGCAATAAAACTTCCGCTTTGCAGCACTGAGGTTATGGGTTCAAGTCTTTCTGACCAAATCAATGGTTTTTCAAGTGGTGATTCAACAACGAGATTTTAGGCTAAATTTGCAACTTAACAAAGAGATTTAATGTAAATTAGCAAATTTTACCAAAGACATTTGGCTATATTTACAATATAACCAAGATATTTTCGCTGTATTTAGGCTAAGTTTGAGATAGAGAAAAGAATTTTTAGGCTAAATTTGTATATTACACAATGAGAATTTTGTGATTTTTCAATAAAAAGAATTTGAGCTAAATACAGCTAAATTTGCGACTTAACAAAGAATATTAAAGTTAAATTACAAATTTCATCAAAATGGATTTAGACTAAGAAATGTATTGGTGACTCTAACAAAGAAGGTTGAAGGTGAATAATAAAAATTAAAATTAAAATTACCAGCCATTCCTTGTGACCTTGGAGGCCATTTGGATTCAGAATCTTCACTGCTACTACAAGGCCTGTGCCTGGTTTAGCAGGCGCCGTACCATTCTCTTCTATCCATCCTTTGAATACGTGTCCAAAACCACCCTCCCCCAGAAGACTATCGGGACGGAAATTTCGGGTTGCACTTCGCAAATCATGAAAAGAAAATTTCCTTAGTGGAGAAGACGATAATACCTCTTCTTCAGTTCTTGGATTAGATGGAACCTCAAATTTGGATATTATATCACCCTTGCAATCATCAGAAGATGAACCTGCCACAATTCACATGAAAACTGTTAAAGAAACAAAATAAAAGAGTTTGAGGTATGTGTCTATGTATGATTCATTAAAGGGAACAACAAAAAACTAATGTTAGGTATGTCTACAGCTTTGTATGCATCGATTATTAGTAAACAAAAAGGAACTAGTTTTAGGATATGTATACAAAGTTTAGGACTGTGTATAGTTCATGGAATGTTAGGCTTGTGTAAAACAATGTATGGTTCAATTATAAGAAAACAAAGAAAAACTAAATTTAGATTGATATACAACTATCTATGCATCAGTTATATGCAAATTAGAAAAGACTATGCATACATCAATGAAGGAAACAGAAAAAATAATAACAATAATAATTTTACATATATATATAATCAACAGTGTAGTGTATGCATTAATTTAGGGAAACAAAGGTAATGTATTCATACAAGTGCATATGATTCAATTATAGTAGAGGGGGGAGACTAATTTTTCAGGATTTATACTACTTTGTTTCCTTGATATATAAGACGAATATCGAAAGCTCCCTTTCAAGGGGTTAATAATTACTACACATACAACTTCGAATGCAAGAAGTGGAATTTACAATCCATATACATACATCCACACATATACAAACAGAAATAAATACACAAGCACACGTGCATATATACATGTAGAAGCACCAAAACTCTAGATTTAACATACATAGCGAAAGGGAGTTCTCAATATTCTTCATAAATAGAGAAACAACTAGAATTAAGAATTCACACAAATATGTATACAAACACAAACAGACAGACACAATGAAACCCGAGATTTAACATACATATAGACAGACAAACATGCATGTCCCACTTACACAACCAAACCAGAAAATTCAAATATATGAATACTTCATACATGTATAAATACATACATGTAAACATAAACGCACATCTGAACCTAGAATCCACAGGCATACATATGCATCAAACGAAGCAATGATAACACAAAGAAAAAGCGTGAATTGATTACAAAACCTGGTGAGAAGAGATTTCCCACTTTGGCAGAGGAATTGGAATACCGGACACCAAAGAAGACACAAGAGAAAGTAGGAAAACATGAATTAGGTCCTGCTTTCTCGTCGCCTTCTTCTTTTTCTTTTACGGATTCGTCTTTTTTATCATGCCGAACTCGTGGTTGCTGAGCTCCCATTGCTATTGCGATTGCTATTGCTGCTGCTGCTTTCTTCTTCTTGAAGCTCAAACGGTTATCATATAATCAGAAGAACTACAGAGGAATTTGTATGGAGCACTCTGCAAATGGTGTGTGTGTGAGGAAGCCACGAATTTTAGGGTGTGGGAGGGGAGGAGATCTGATCGCCCTTCGTCTTTTAGCTATGGCGGTGAGACAGAGGAAGAGCTCTGTTTCTTTTTTAGCTCTCTGAAAGAGAGAGAGAGAGAGAGAGAGAGAGAGAGAATTGTTGTGACTCTGTCAACGAAATGTTTGGGCTATTAAATAAAACTTAAAATTTAATAAAAATTTATTTTCCTTCTTTATTTTGTTCTGTGTATTTTATATTCCCATCCAAAGCCTCAGATCACAGACACACACACATATGAGAGTAGAGTGGGCGAGTCAGGTGAGGGCCACGAGCCCCAGACCCATACATGATGGGCCACACACCAGCCTTCCACCAGGGCGAAGAATCATCGGCATCTGGGTTTTTACGCTGATACACCCCCTCCTCTCCTTGCTTTCCGCCTTTTGTCGCTTCTCTCCTTTCTCCTTATGCTCCTTCGATCGTTAATCCTATACATCGTGTGTTGTCGATCATATTCTTAACCGCACGCATCATTGCATGCTTTTGTGCGCCCTTTGCCATCGGTTTGTGTTGTCCCTCCCTCGGAATACCACCTAGGCCTACCTACTCTTCATCGACTTCTCGCATATTCTTCTAGTGTAGTATTGTACCTTTCATCCCGTCTCCAACTGTCCATGCGTCTTTCGTGACGTTTTGTCCTTTCTTGGAGACGTGCGCATCTCGCATTCTAAAGATACTTGTAATTCGTATAGATCATGCAAGATGGAGAACTCGATCTTACAGAATCGAAATATCTCGATCATCGGTGTCGAGGGATTTCTTCGCATTGCCTTTTACGATGTTGAGAAGCAGTCGTCTCCTTTTACTTAGGCTTCTTGCATAGTTGTATCATCAACTTAAAAAGTGCAACTATATAGTCTTATTCATACGAAACAAGTGGTCAGCTTGTTCATGTGTCTTTTGGTGGTGTTTGTCGTCATTGCAATTTGCAACCAACAAATGCTAAGTATGTTATGGTTTTTGTTATCAACAATGAAGATGTTGTTATCACTATACATAGTCTGATTGCGATAACTTACAGTACCTATCCTCACAAAAAAGGGTTGCTTTACGAATTCATTTACATTTGTGACCTCAAGGTATGGGTCAAAATCTCTAGTGGTTGTTCTAATGTTACATTCATTTTTAAAACACATTTGTATTTCTAGTTTTGAGATCCCATGTACATTAACACTTTTCTCCTCAAAAATGGCTTTACAATTTACAATTTCACTTTTCACAACCAACATTTGATAATGATAACATCACTTTATAAAAGACAATGCTAATTATGATCGTCTCGAAACAATGCATAAAAATCTCACATTATTTCATTTATCTTCTGAATCCCCTCAATGCAATTAGAAAACATTGTGTTCCATCGACCACACCAACCACCTACACACATGTGTCAATAACCAACGATTGTCTTTGACTCTATCGCCACTTCATAAATTGTAGTTCTTAACAATATATTGCTGATTTAGGGATGTGTATATGAAAAACTAGAATAAATTCCTATTTCCTACCAAACATCATTAAACAGACTTGCAAACATCGAGATATGGATCTACTGTTGGGATAAACGAAGGTACAACCATCGTAATCAAGAAACAAATGTTGGGCTTTGTTATCAGAATGTTTCATGGTGGTTGTATAATTCAAATTCATATATATATATATATATATCGACACACACACACACACACACATTTATCTTCATGCTTTCGGATTAATAAAGTAGCATGGGTGGATTTCTATGCGTAGAACCTTTTGATTAGCCACTCATACATCTACCTCCCCCTATGTCCATAATGTTACTCTTTTTAATTTTAACATTTGCATGGCTATCTTTTGAATTCAATAAATGATAAAAAAAAAACCAAAGAGAACTCAAAAGATAGTGTATTCTTCATTTGCTTCTTTCTTGTGTTTTTCCTTTGTTTGTTTACTCCCCTCCAGGCACACCACATATTTTTGTTGATTATAGAAAATTTGATAGAAACTCTTTGGACTCTATGGAAACAACGATGTAGGTGGGTCTTCTCTAACCAAACAGCGCATCCAATAATGTTAATGCAAGAGATATGGAGTGAAGTTGTAGCCACTCTAAAGATCCAATACGATGGCCTCAAGGGCAGCTCCGATGGAGTTGAAAGACGACGACTAGCATTCATCCAACAATGGTCGTCCTCTCCCTTTCGTGAGTCAGTGGGCATCCACATAAGATGGAACTATTGCATCCCTACAGGGATTTGTATATAACACTCTCATTTGTAAAAAATTATAATTAATGGAAGGAGTTTCTTTTTTGGAAAAGAAGAAGAAGAAAATATTAATCATACTTTGGATAACCTTAATGTAAAAAGCTTATTCAACCCTAATACAACAATGTGAGGGTACACATAAGTATAGTCTTAGTCTCGAACGAGATTCCTAGACTTCAATATCCTATAGATTTCATGTAAGCCATGTTCTTATATGTAACATGTAAGTGATGAATTTGTTAGCGACTATGGTGGTTCTTGATTAATAGGATCAACAATTGCTCTTTTTTCACAATGTTACTCCAATTTATGTTGAAATTTCAACATGTCTTATATTTGATCAAATTTCCTTTAAAAAAAGCATTTTAACAAGACACCTTAGGATTTATGGATCCCCAAATATGAATTGAACATGTGAAAATGGAGTGACATAGTCATCACGTTTGGGGGATTTCTATTTTAGGTGATATGAAATGCATTATCCTAAATTAATATACAATGGATTTCATACAAAAATAATAAAAACGTGTTCTTGTTTTGGTAGACTTTTTCCAAGTGATATGGTACTAAATTAGTAGTGGTGAATCATGATTCACGGATCATTACCAACCAAATGAAATTTGTACTTGTAAGAAGTGTTTGTCTCTCCCCTACGACAAGAAGGTATGAAAGATGATCTTACAACAACACTATCTAGATTCAAGCCAACCATATCAAGCTCGATGTTGCTATTCAAATCAAGAGTCAAACCCATTGAATTCAATGGTTTAATGAGAATCCACAATTATTGGCTAAAGGACATGAAGGCATGTCCCCTACCAATTTTAGCTTAGGACGCTAAGAGGAAAATATATAAGAGAAAAATAAGTAAATCGCTCTTCTAATTGGGCACATGACACATTCAAGTAGTTACTGAGATGGAATATGGCAACAATACTTGAGCTGCCCATTGATGATGTCCTCATGACTAACAACAAATCATGGCTTCTAGATGCACCCACAACCAAAATGAATCGCACATGCCAAGAATAGAAAATGGAATTATTTTTACATTCGCATAAACCAAAATTGTGAAGAAACTTAAAAAGAAATTATGGAATGCACCAACCCCCATACCATTTATGTGCAAAAGGTAATCACTTCCTCTATACTTGTAGCCTTGATCAAGACTACCGTTATACTAGTATACAAGAGGGTAATCACCATTTAATGTGCAAAGAACTAGTTAGAGCAAACTAAAATTGTGTACAACCATGATTAGGAGATTGAGGATGACGATAATCTCAGATTATAATGTGAAGCATTCACAACCATCCTGTAAGGTTTTCCACCATTATTTATGACATGTACCTGCCTCGCACAATTTCTCCAATTCAGACACACTAACCCTACCTCATTGACACATGTGGATGATCTAAACCTATGTTTTAGACGTGGAAGTTTGTCCTCCATCACCACCCTTCACCTTCTAACCCCTCGATCCCTCTTATTTACCTATGAGGCATGAGGTGTGACCATCACGTGTAGCTTTCTTAAATTTCACACACATGGCGATCCTTCTCATGTGTGAGCCTTATTCCCCCTTATTCATGGTCAATTGTTGATACATCCCTACGTATGATCCGTAAACTCCATATCCATTGAGAGCCGATCATCAATGGTTGTTGCCCACATATATGGAAATATTCTTTCATTACTTTTCCTAAAACTAGAACACTTTTCCTTAATATGCGATTTTTGATTGAACATGCCTTCTTCTTTATTGTCAAGTGGATAGAGTGAATAAACATAAATATTTCACATAATCCAAATATACATTTAGCATGAACATATGCCAAAACAACATTTACTTATGCATACATGTACTCATATTTACATGAACACATGTAGATTTGCATCCTTGTGTTTTTAGCATTAGCTTTCAAAGGGCAATGTTACAATTTTTACTCTTTACATTGTGTACACATGACAATGTTAATGAAGCAATTGTTTAGTCCACAAACTCAAACTAGAAGTAAAAAAAGATTTTTTCTAGTGAATGCAACATTGAACCAACCAGCGAGAGACACAAAACCACAATCTTAATGTTCCAAATCACAAACTTATTACTAGATCATCATGCTTATATATATAGCATGGTAAATCTAAATATATGATGTATAAATTAATAATTTCACATTGTGCTTTGGTACGTAACCTCTTGTTTATTGACCAATATCATCGATAAAACCATTAAGTAATCCTAAACTAGCTAACAAACATGATGAAAGTGTGTAATAAGAGAGATGCAATGAGTGAAAGTTATAATTACTCGTAAATATGGAGCAACTCCATGTGGAAATCGACTTTTTATTCCATTTACAAGTGGCAATTTAGAGTTTAGGAATTGGGCCCCTACATAACAATAGGCACATCCCCCTTGAAAAGCATTAGTAAGAAAGAAGAGGAGAAAAATATATAAAAATGATAAGAGATTGCATAGATGATGAGAAAGGAGGAGTAAAAGGAATTTATGAAGGAACGTAGGTCCAAATAAAGCAAATGCTAATATATAGGAGTCTAATGGATGGTAAGAAAAACAAGTAAAATATAAATCTTCAATAAGGATTAATAAGGCAAAGAGGACATGAAGATGTTGAGAGGTTTATAAATGATGGGAGTCATTGTGTAAGACTCCATAACTAACTAAATCATTACATGAAAGAAAAAGAAACAAGATGGAAAAGAAACACAATCTTAATGCATTGCCCTTTGGGCGTGACAACGAAAAGGGCAAGGGAGATGATAGCTATAACAAAAAAGGGAATGTATATGCATTGATATAAAAAGGTTACGAATCAATAGATATATAAATTTGCTGAACTACCAACACAATAACCAAACATTTACACTAGAATGATTATTTGGCAATGGTGATGCCAAGACATTAGAGACAAGATGACAAAGAAGTGTTAGTGAATGTTATGATGGAAGAGACGAATATGGAGGACCTTTGATCTTTGAGGGTTATAAATAATACCTCTATGGAAAATATTTCCTTGATAATGAAACAAAAGACTGTGTCAAATAAGTTTTTGTCATCCCTTAAACATCAAGTTATTTAATTTTATATAAGTGCTTTGGAAAGTTAAGGAAATCTCATTATTCCCAGCATCTGCATGTTGCTTGCATCGGAGGATTTGATGCGAAATGCTATTTATATTAGTTTTTAACCGAGAAACTTTATCCTTAATCCACAACTAAATATTTACTTTGCTTTCTTGTTTAACCTTCTAATATATTTTATCAGTTTGCATTCATTAATCTAGAGACAAGGTCTATGCCATGCTTTCTGGGGTTTGGCTTATAATCAATTTTGTTTGTGCAATGTCGTTTATTTTAAGTGTCTTGAAATAATGAGATAATATAATGTAACATTGACACAATGAACCACTTTTCAAATCATATTAATTTTGAAGTTGCCCTTCCTAATGCATTGTAACCTCGATATTGTCATTAGCAAATGATTATATACCTTTCTTGCAAAAACAAAACGGTATAACAATCACATGCTAGAATTTGTTATTTTAAAACACTATTTTTACAAGTGCAACTGTTCGCATAAGAATAATAATCTTTATGGCAATTTCAATTTAGGCAATATGCCAACTGTTGTAAAAGGCTATTTCTTTCATGTGGCAACTTCAATCACCCACTTAAATTAGAATTCCTTTTTGGAGGATTGTTACTTGGAATACAAACAATATTGTGAAGTTAACTGCACATGGGGCTCACACTCACGCATTGTGCATGTGTCCAAATTGACACATACCCAATTTTCACGACCAAGTCATGGTTGCCTCAGTCATGCATTTATAATGAAATATGTTCTTTTCTTGGTCATATTCATGCTAGACACGAAAAACAGGACCCCAAACTTCTTTTGATTGTTGAGTAGGCTATGCTTGTACGCGCCAATTAGTTTTTAATTCGCATACGTAAACATCTAAAGATTCACACACAAGTAGTCCTACATATTCACATGTACATTGCTTTCAGTTATATGTGTGTAAATGGAGACATTATGCATATTGAGTTAGAATAACAAGAATGAAAAGTGATGACACAACATCAAATGCAGTTGGGATTTTGATCGAAATATGGCAAACCTCTAAGCAAAACTCATAACATGGGAAGAGTAGTAATGAAAAGAACTTGCATCACTTTCTATAGATATTGCCTTTACCCAACATCTCATTCATGATCTCATATGTCCTAGATTCTATGTTGGAAAACATGTAAAATGCTTTGAAAATTATAAACTATATCTTAAAACAAGGCAAAGATAAGTGATTTCCTCTCAAACTTTATTTATCGTTTTCAATGATTCAATATGTAGATATTCCTTCGTACAATGCTAGAGACTAATATTTTGCGTTTCCTATAAAATTATTGTTATGATCATGGGTTGTGATATGAAATACTCCCCCTTCTTGTCAGCTTAACATATTCGCTCAAGAGAGATATAAGCATCTCTTTGATCAAGCATGATCATGATATCAATTGAGGGAAAAACTAGTTTCATACTCAAACAACAAAAAATCCTCCCAAGTATTTTTTAAGAAAAAATGTAAATATAACTTTATGTTACGATAACCTTGCACAATAGATACCTTTTCTCGAAAATGACGTTGACAACTCAAGCTTAATGTTCTAATTTTGACCTCACTTGACAACCACTCATCATATCCTTGTGCCATCAAAGCATTAACCTTTATGTTGTAGTTTCTTGGTGATTATGCATTGCTTTAATCTAAAGTTTGAGTTTTCTTCATTGTAATTATTGTACCCCAAATGGAAAAACATTTATTGTGTTTTTGTCGATATTATGGACGGTTTTTCATCTTTCAGTTTCCATCAAAAGTTTCTTTCTAGTTTGGCATCTCAACATTTTAAAAGATGAATAAATTGCCTCACCTTCTATTGTTATTGAATGAAGAAAAAATATAGAATAACTATATATTAGTATCTATAAAAGGCCAAAATGATCCATGAGGTTTCGTTGAAAAGATGATGCGAAGATTGTTTTCCTACTTCTATCTTTTTTTATGTTAAAGATTTTCTTCAATAGTATTAAGAAAAAACGCCCGAAGGCTACAACTTGAACTTGTCTGCCAGAAGCTTACAACTTTTTATGTACAATGATGTACGGTAATCCTAAGACCAAATATAGGACTTTGTAGAAGGTGTTGGAATTTGTTGATGTACATTGGCATGATGTACTGATACTCAAGAAAGGGTTCATGGAAGACGATAGTGCCATTGAGGCTCTTGAGTTGACACAGTAAAGAGGGGCAATTTTTTCCATAAGTGACGAAGCTTCTTCCTTCTCTTATTCAAAGTCTCTAGGGAACCATGCATATTGTCATATTGGCTGCAGACTACTGCCAGCAAGTTCTCCCATATCTCGGGCAATACATTTGACAGACGAAAATCTGGCGCATCATAAAGTCGGTTACATCGACATTTCCATAATGCCCACAATGTTACCATAGTCACTGTTTTCCAAACTTGGACAGATTCGCACATGCTTTCGAGGTTGTTGAAAGGGACTAACTAATATCAATATTCTATTATTCACCATCATTGCCTCATGAACACCGTCTGCCTCATACAACATCAAGCTGGAATGTAACACTCCTCACATCGTTGATCCCATGAAAATAGGCAGCTGAAATTGATTGTTAGGAATAAAGAAAGGACTTTATTCCATACTTGCTGAGCCAAGGGACAAGACTAGAGGACATACTTGGTAATCTCCTGAGTTGCATGGAAAAAAGCTACATTGCCTAAGATTTGGCACTACATTCCCTTTCAATGAATGACCAACTGGTAATGCCATATGCACTAATAGCTTTCTGAAGAGAATAAATTTAGTTGGCCCCTTAAATGACCAGGTCCATCTCCAATAGGTTTTCAAATGCAACGTTGAGAAACCCCAGTTAGTCCAATGTTTCTAAGTTGTCGGTACCGTTACATTTCGAGAGAGCAATAATGATCTTCCAAGTTTGACTAAGTATTGAAAGAAGGGAACCTTTATGGTCTATTCCCCCAAGGAGTGTGACCAAAACCAACCCCTGGGATCCCATATTAATCTTGCAATAGGGGCTTTTGCATACACCCACAACATATCACACATGTGAGCAATGGAAGGATAAGGATCAAGCATCCATTTCTTTTCAGTTTTAGCCGTAGATACCTACAATCAAAGGTATAAGGTTGTAAGCTGTTGTTGTCCAGAACCTCAAAATAAGAAGCGCACCCATTAGGTGAAACACCATTGAAAGCCAACAATGTGTCATTTATGAAGCATCTTGTGAATGTTAATGTGCGGAAGCGTAAGACAGAACCGGCTCAGCCGGATAACAATAGAAAATGAGACGAAGGTTTAATTGAAAAGCTTCAAACACAGAGGAGACAAAGAGAGCAAAACATAAAACTATGTCCCTGTTGAGAATCAAGCTAAACTTGGTCTAGTGTGTGAACTCACCTTGAGAGTGAATAGACACTCCAACAGTCAAGAGTCACCATTATGTCACCACTTTATATTCTAGCATTTAGTATGAGTCATAGAATCATATTCTATGACACATAACTTATGAGCTTTCACATTCCCCATGCTCCATGAGTCTTGTAGTTAATGAAGAGAGAGGGTGACTATATAAAGCATCCTCCTCCCACCTTGTACATGTTGAGTCTTTCTCCTTTGTTAATATACTTTTACCTTGCGTATTCTCTGTGTCTTATTCCTTGTCTCTCTCACTCACTCTCACTCACTCTCTCTCTCTCATACACACACATAACTCATATCTCTTCCGCTTCACAAGAATCCATCTCTTGATTCTTTATATGGTATCAGAGCGATTTGGTAGTTTGATCTAGCCCATTCGCCTCATCGTGATCGTGTGTTGTGCTCCACGCCGACGACCAAGAACCGGCTCATCGCTATCGTAGCTTCGCTACATAGCTCGCATTCGAAGAGAGAAGAAGAAGAAGAAGAATCGACATAATGAATACTCAAATGGGGAGCGCTCTCCCTACCGAGAAGTTGGATCAAAACAACTTCGCATCTTGGGAATACAAGATGCACCAATAACTTGTTGGACAAGGCTATTGGAGCTACATCAAAGGAGCGCACAAAGACTGACCCGTCGACATGGCTCCCGGATACGCGACATGGGAGAAAGCCGCAAGCCGCGTGATGTATTGTTTGGCGACATGTGTTCACGACCACATGCTCGGTTACATTCGAGAAGCCAAGACGCCGAAGGAACCGTGGGAAAATCTATGAAAGATTTTCGCCGCCAACACGACCGCGAGGAAGATTCAACTCCGCCAAGAGTTGAACAACATTCAACAAAGGGACATGTCCATCACGACATACACCTTGAAGATCAAGGAGCTTTGTGACTCGCTCGGCTCAATAAGCGTAAGTATCGATGATGATGAGATGGTGCAAATATGCCTCGGCGGCCTCGCACCACAGTTCAGCGCGATGCGAACCGTCGTTCTAGCAAGGGAGAAATCTCCCTCCTTCTTCGAGCTCCAATCAATGCTATTGATTGAAGAAAACCACGTGCGTACAAGGAGCAATGAGTCGGAAGGTCACATGCTCTACACACACTCGAATGGAGGAAGAGGACGCAGACGAGTGAGAGGCCGATTCGGCCAAGGACAAGGCGGACGAGGTCCGACCTACGACAACTCCCAATTTCGGCCGCAAAATGGAAGCCAACGAGGAACCTTCGCAAGAAGGGGGAGCTTCCACTCCGGCCCGAGCCGTCAAAACGCAACCGAATGCAGATATTGCGGAAAGTTTGGCCACCATGAAGAAGAGTGCCGAAAGAAGATGCACGAAACGACTTTCACAAGCCGACAACTCACGAATTACGCGCACAATTCCGACTACGAAGAGTATAGCGGAATGTACGGGCACAACTCCGACTACGAAGATCGTGGCGGAATGTATGCACACAACTTTGACCGTGGCGAAATGTATGGGCACAACTCCGACTACGAAGATCATGGCGGAATGTATGCACACAACTCCGACCGTGGCAGAATGTTCATGATGAAACATAGAGCAAACTCTATGTCGGCCTCTACCTCAACGAGTTTCTGTGGTCAGGAAGACGTATGGTTCATCGACTCCGGTGCCTCGAACCATATGACATCGCATCAAGAATGGTTCCGAGAACTTCGAGAGCCGGACTGACCCAGCTATGTCGAAACTGGAGACGACACTACGCACCCGATTCGGCACATCGGCAATGTTCTGTTCGGAAAAGAAGGTAAGCAAAATTACATTAAAAATGTCTTGCATGTACTGACCATTACGAAGAATTTGGTCTTCATCGGCCAAATTGTAGAGCAAGGGATGCAAGTTCGATTTAATCAAGGTGGTTGCTTCATCGAAAAAGAGGGCCGACTCATCGCACGCGGACGAAGAGAGGGCCGAATGTTCATTCTCGACTCACACAAGATGAAATCGGCCATGTTCGCAAAGGGCATGAAAGCCGACTCCAACATAGAGTTATGGCACAAGCGGATTGGCCATATAAATCTCCAAAAGCTCAAAGCAATGAAATCGAAAGGAGTCGTCATCGGACTCCCGACATTCAAAGAGAAGGAGATTGAAGGTGTATGCGAATCGTGCCAATTCGGCAAGCAACACCGACACCCATTCCCGAAAGAGCGGAACGAGAGCAAAGGTCTACTCGACGTAGTCCATTCCGACGTATGGGGACTGGCGCAGACGACTATATTTGGCGGATGCCGATATCACGTGCTCTTCATCGACGACTTCTCTAGGCACACTTGGATCTACCCGATGCAACAAAAGAGCGAAGTGTTCAGACACTTCCAAACATTCAAGAATGAAGTCGAGAAAGCCACGAGCTGATATGTACGTTGTCTTCGATCGGATGGGCGCAAGGAGTACTTCTCGGATGATTTCACGACGTATCTCCGAAAGGAAGGAATTTAGCGAGAATTTGCTTGCCGACGCACTCCGCAACAAAATGGAGTAGACGAGCGCAAAAATCGGCACATCCTCGAAGTAGCGCGGACCATGATGAACGAGAAGCATATGCCCAAGTCATATTGGGCCGAAGTTGCAAATACGGCCGTCTACCTAATGAACCGATGCACAACATCCGGTGTGCACGAGGTCACTCTGCACGAAAAATACTTCAGAAAGAAGCCGGACTTATCGCACATCCGGATATTCGGCGCGATAGCGTACGTGCACATCCCCAACGAGAAGCGTCACAGGCTTGACCCAAAGTCGGAGAAATGTATCCTCGTAGGATACTCATTGGAGAAAAAGGGGTACAAGTGCTACAACCCCTCAACTCGAAAATCTCGAGTAAGTCGAGACGTTGTTTTTGACGAGTCCACATCCTACTACGCACCAGAGACAACTTTGACTCCGACTCCGCTCGACCCGGAATCCGCCGAACAAGAGTTAGAGGATGAAGATCGCCTTATGCGCATGTTCGAAGAAAGTCCGATCACGACCCGACTGAGCGGACCACAAGAGCCTTTGAGTGATCAAAGCACATCATGGCCTAGCCCGAAGATGGACAAAGGCAAGGCGAAAATGGCGGAATACGCAGACGATCGCTTCGACGACGATGAGTCGACTCACTCACTCGACAGTGAGTTCGGCGGCTTCGATGTAACAATCGGAGCTAAGAAAGCCCTCATCTCTGCAAATGAAAAGCTCCGTCGCTCCACCCGTGAAAAGAATCCGGTCAGCTGATTCGGCTACAATGACTACATGGCATATCATTACGCCTTTATGATGAAGGTAGCAACAGTACGGGAGCCGGAAACCTTTTCCGAAGCCGTGAAGGACCCACGATGGATCAAAGCAATGAACGAGGAGATGCGTGCATTACACAAGAACGAGACATGGGATCTCGTTCCCCACTCACCGCACAGGAAGGCAATCGGGTGCAGATGGATCTACAAGGTGAAGTATAACACCGATGGCTCTGTAAACCGCTACAAAGCTCAACTCGTAGCGAAAGGATACGCTCACACGCATGGCGTCTACTATGAAGAGACCTTTGCCCCGGTGGCAAAGATGATGACGGTGCGGACCGTGATCGCACTTGCAGCGGCGAAAGGGTGGCACCTCCATCAAATGGACGTCAAGAACGCCTTTCTACAAGGCGAATTAGAAGAGGAGGTGTACATGATACAACCACCCGGCTTCAACTCGAGCACCCTTCCGAAAGCTGTATGCCGACTCAAGAAGCCACTCTACGGCCTCAAGCAAGGACCGCGTGCTTGGCATTCGAAGATAACGCAATATCTTCATCAAATTGGCTTCCGTATGTCAAAATCGGACAACTCCCTCTACATACGAAGCGATTCCACAAGTCCGATTGTCATCATCTTATATGTGGGTGACCTAGTAATTGGCGGTGAGCATCTCGTCGACATCAATAAGGTCAAATCCCTCCTTTCCGACAAGTTCGAGATGACGGACATGAAGGAGCTCCACTACTTACTCGGCGTCGAGGTAATTCGGACTCCGGCCGGAATCATGATCTCTCAACGGCACTACATCCTCAACTTGTTATACAAGTTTGGTATGGCTGAGTGCAAACTAGATGCGAACTTCGGCACCAATGTGTGTGAGCCGACTCAGTATCGGCGACTCATCGGGAGTCTCATATACCTCACGATCACTCAACCCGATCTCAGTTATCCGGTCGGTCTCCTTAGCCAGTTCATGCAAACACCGCGTGATGCTCACTTGGATTGCGCTAAGCGAGTTCTACGATACGTGAGCGGCACAATGGATTGTGGCATCCTCTACAAGATCGTGATGCCAATATGACTCGAGGGGTACACAGACGCTGATTGGGCTGGCTACAAAGCTGATAGAAGATCAACCTCTGGATTTGTTTTCTCCCTCGGCAGCGGAGCAATATCCTAGAGCAGCAAAAAGCAACCAACCGTCGCTCTTTCGAGCACAGAGGCGGAATACAGGGGCGCGACAGTGGCTGCATGTGAAGCCGTATGGCTCAAAAGGATACTCAAGGATTTGGGCGTACCCATCAAGGATCCGACTTCCCTTTACTGTGACAACATGAGCAATATCTATTAGGCTCGGAACCCGGTGTTTCACGTGCAGACAAAGCACATCGAAGTGCACTATCACTTCATCCGAGAGCGCGTTCTAGTTGGTGATGTCGACCTACAACACATTAGCACCAATATTCAAATGGCCGACATCTTCACTAAAGCCTTAAGAGCCGACAAGCTATGGCAATTCATGACCGATCTCGGATTGACGATCCCTGACCTGCCAAGCTTGAGGGGGAGTGCTGAAGACACTACGCAATAACGGGTAGATTCCGCAACTGCGCACTACGCAATAACGCGTGGATTTCGCAATCGCGCAGCAAAGCCGTGAAGAAAGACGCAAGCCGAAGCACAGACTTCACAACTATGCACAATGCAAGCTGGAGCACGTATTCCGCAACTCCGCATAAATTCGAGTCGACGCGGACTTCGGAACGCAAGTCGAAGCGGATTTCGGATACCGTCTGAAACCAACTTGACTTGAGCTTGAGGGGGCGGGGCGTGTTGAGAATCAAGCTCAACTTGGTCTAGTGTGTGAACTCACCTTGAGAGTGAATAGACAATCAACTGGTCAAGAGTCACCATTATGTCACCACTTTGTATTCTAGCATTTAGTATGAGTCATAGAATCATATTCTATGACACATAACTTATGAGCTTTCACATTCCCCATGCTCCATGAGTCTTGTAGTTAATGAAGAGAGAGGGTGACTATATAAAGCATCCTCCTCCCACCTTGTACATGTTGAGTCTTTCTCCTTTGTTAATATACTTTTACCTTGCGTATTCTCTGTGTCTTATTCCTTGTCTCTCTCACTCACTCTCACTCACTCTCTCTCTCATACACACACATAACTCATATCTCTTCCGCTTCACAAGAATCCATCTCTTGATTCTTTACAATCCCAAAAAATTAACTCTAAAACTCTGTACATATAACGTGCTAAACAACACTATTTATACAAGTTCATAAAGGGCTGACAGAAATACTGACAGATACTTCAATGCTCACACGTGCGACTAACACTAACTACAAGACAATGATTACCTAGTATTCTAGGCTACTACTAGGCTTCCGGTTCCCGCTCGAATCCGGCTCTCCGATCCGGCCGGTTGTTTCCAGATACCATTCAGATGTCGATCCGGCTTAGGCTTATTCAGCCGATCCGGATCCGGTTGAGCTTGCTCGCTCAACACTCCCCCTCAAGCTCAACTTGAGGTCGGATCGTGGTGTTAGTGTCCACAACAGCCGGTTCTTCTACCCAGCTCCTTCTGGCGTTGCTCCGCCTCGCTCGTGCTCCGCGTCCGGTTTGGTCTTGTTTGCCGCGACCCTTCTGGTTTTGCGCACCTCGACCTCCTTGGTCGTCTTGTCTGCTCAACAAGCCTATTTCAGCTCCCTCGCTACTGCGACTCCGACCCTTGTCGACCCGTAGGTTCCTTCGTGTTGGTGTCGACTTCCGCTGCGTCCGTGTCTGTTTAGCCTTTAGTTGATCCGGCTTCTCCGAATCTTGAACTGAATCGGTTTCCTTCGATTCGTTCCAGCTCTTGTCCGAGTCGGCGTTCTTCAACTCGTCTTCTGGTTTCAGGCCTTTCACCACACCGGACCACATCCGACGGGTTTTGGCCGTTTTCTTCCGGTCGGCTCTGTCCTTCTTGACTTTGCCGCCGCATGATCACTCCGTCTGGATAACTGAGGTCGGGTCGAGTGATTGTCAAGTATATCAGGCTTCCAACGATTTGTCGAAACCGTTTCTCATCGCAGGCCGGTGCGGAGTTGGGACAAAGCTTCTGGTTCCGGTCCAGGGGTGTGGAGACAGGTCGACACTCTATCATACCGAATTTGTACAACATATTCAACACATAGTGTCGTTGTGAGAGCAATATGCCGTCGGGGGTTCGGATCACCTCGATCCCAAGAAAATAATGAAGGTCCCCCAGGTCCGTCATTTCAAATGCGTCTGACAGCTGGGACTTTACTTGGCCGATTTCATTGAGTCTGGGTCCGGTGATGACTAAATCATCAACTTAGTAGGATGCAAACCGAACCGTCTGGACCTTGCCGGATGAACAACGACGAGTCGGATTTAGAGGTCACAAACCCCATCTTATGCAACCGGTGCGTGATCTTCACATTCCAAGCTCGGGGGGCTTGCTTAAGACCGTAAAGCGACTTCTTGAGCCGGCACACCGCCGATTTGTTCATCTCCGACTGAAAACCAGGAGGTTGGATCATATAGACCCGTTCTTCAAGGTCACCTTGAAGAAACACATTCTTCATGTTCATCAGGTGAAGATGCCACCCCCTTGCCGCAACAAACTGCCAGTACCACACAAACCGTCGTCATCTTCGTTACCGGGGCGAAGGTCTCGTTGTAATCGATTCCCTGGGTCTGTGTGTATCCCTTCGCTACTAACCAGGCCTTGTATCGGTTAACCAAACCGTCAACATTGTGCTTTACCTTGTACACCCATTTGCAACTGATCGGTTTATAGTGTCGGGGAGGGTCAACGAGGTCCCATGTGTCGTTGGCATTTAGTGCCCGCATTTCTTCCTCAATAACGGCACGCTAATTTGCGTCCTTTGCCGCTTCTGCATGGCTCTCCGGCTCACGCACTTCCGCCACCTTAGTCATGAACGCATAATGATGCGCCATGTACTCATTGTACTCGTACCGCGTAACGGGAAGACCGGCGTAACTTGGTATTACCCGGTTTGGGGCCCTTCTTGGCCAGGTCGGACTTCGTTCCCGAAGATTCGCCTTCATCCTTTCCGGAGTTGGATTCGTTCCGATCTGACTCAACGTTGCCGGTTTTGTATTCCGGCCTCTTCTTCTTCCCCTTCTCTTTGCTCGTGAACCGTCTCCTCGGTTCCTTGTGCGGGGAGAGCACGGAGGAGCCTCCACTACTCGCCGGTTCCTCATCTGACTGGTCATCCCGAGTCAGCCGCTCATTCAGTCCACTTGGCCGGAATGAGATCGGACTCTCTTCTAGAGTGCCGAAGTCTTCATTTTCTACCTGGACCTCCTCGGGCTCACTAGCCTCATTTTCCGGAATCGGGTTGTCGTCGGGAGTTGGAGTCGGTAAGGAGTACCATGATACCGTCTCATCAAACTCGACATCTCGGCTTACGCGGACCTGCTTAGTTCGGGGGTTGTAGCACTTATACCCCTTTTGCTCATGCAAGTAACTAACTAGAATGCACTTCTCCGACTTCGGATCCAACTTCCTCCGCTTCTCATCCGGTACACGCACATATGCTATGCTACCGAATATTCGAAGGTGTCTCAAATTCGGCTTTTGCCCGAAATATAGCTCATTTGCTGACACCTTGTTACCGATCCGGTTTTGGATGTAGACGGCCATCCGAACCGCCTCGGCCCAGTAGAAATGGGGCATGCTCTTCTACTCCAGCATTGCCCTTGCCGCGTCGACAATCGACCGGTTCTTCGTTTTGGCCACATTATAATTTAGAATACTAGTACAAAGTGTTCCATGTATTGATTATATTGATAAAAGAAGTGCCAAAATTGGATATATTTGCCTTAGAAGCTCCAAGTGTTGTTGAAGCCAACTTATCCATATAGGTTAAACCTTTTCAAACCTCTCAATTAATTTCTCTTATGAATAATCTGTGTCAATATTTCCACATGATAGAGGAACATTGGAATAATAATGTTACATGCATAACCATAACTAATCATGAGATATGTTTCTCCTATCATGCTCGGTCGACGAGTCTCACTTGACGGTGATTGTCGATACTAGTGCCTTGTTGAGCCTCCTTTCTTTCGAGACATGGGAGAGACTGGGTTTTCTTGTACTAGAAGCATGCAAAGATGTGCCCCACAGGTTCAATGGGTCCACAACATGTTGTCTCAGACTACTCATGTGCAATATCAAAACGAAGCACAATGCACATGCAATCAATGCCGACATCCTCCCACCCGATGTGTTGTACACACCTTGTCTTTTAGGTCAAGATTGGTATCGCGCTAGCCAATGCTTAATACCTCCGAACACAAACACCATCCACTTGCGTACCTCCATAGGCCTGAATGCTGAATGGATGACTGTTGCTGGGCCATCAAGAGTCAGTACGCCCAAAATCATGACAACCTCGACATGTCACAATCACCTCATGTGGAACGCCCCCTTCGGCACCCTCGACATAGTAAGCACTCAACCTCGACATCCTTGACTGGCGCCAATAAGCAACCCTAGTCGACCAAATCACACAAATGGGTGAACATACATGGGACCTTCACCGATGACCCTCAAAATTTGCAAGTAGTGGTATGGCAAGTACACAAGGTATTTACCAAAGCACAAGGATGGCATGAAGGCGCCACCCAGTTCTGGGTACTGAAACATAGTCGCCTATTGAAGAGAAAAGCACGAAATATTGCTCGGCCACAACCGAGTCTTGAATCACTTCAATGATAATGAAACATAGAGATGGGAAGTAGAGAGTACACAAAGGAAATACACAGGATGTTTACGTGGAAAAACCTAAGTGGGAAAACCATGGGAACCCACAGACTCCAACTATCACTATAGGAGAAAGATACAATCAGAGCCTCGGAGGCAATGACCTCGAGCTCTATATCTTCGCCAATCGGCGGTTACAACAGAGTATCGCTCTGTATCTCACACACTCTCTCTCTGTTGCTCTCTGTACAACAGTTACAACAATATGACAGCAACACTTAGTGATTGCCCTAAGTCATATTTATACTTATATGAACTTAGGGCTATTTACAAATATAGCTTCAATAGGCTTACTCAAAACATATTTACAAATATGTCTTCTCTTCCGGTTCTCACCGGGTCCACCCAATTTGGCTTCCGAATCTCTTCCGGTTCTCACCAGGTCTTTTTCATTCATAACTAGATCCCATCCGGAGGGACCGATTTCCCAACAATCACCCCCTTCACTCCGGCATGGGATGTCTCGCTAGCCCGATCCGCTTTCGGCACGCGTCCAGCTTGTCGGTTGTCAACACCTTGGTCAACATGTTTGACCCGTTCTCCTCCGTGTAGATCTTCATCATCACGCCCTCTTGATCTTCTACTCTCTCCCGGGTCCAGTGGTACCTTCGTTGGATATGTTTCGTCCGGGAATGGTAGGACACATTCTTTGCAAGGTGGATGACACTTTGACTGTCGTAGTAGAGCCGGTATTCCTCATGTTGGATTCCTAGCTCTTCGATGGAGTCCTTCATCTAGATTATCTCTTTGCCGGCTTCTACAACTGCCATGTACTCTGCCTCCATGGTTGACAACGCAACCGTGTTCTACAGCCTCGACTGCCATGAAACAGCTCCCCATGTATAAGTCATGACATATCCGGATGTAGACTGGCTGGTATCCGCATCAGCCGACATATCCGAATTCGTGAATCCTTCAAGTTGGAGGTTACTGGAGCCGAACCGGAGGCATATACTCGAGGTGCCTTTTAGATACCGGAGTATCCACTTGACCGTGTTCCAATGCTCTCTTCCGGGATTGGTCATGAACTCACTCACCACTTTGACTGCATATCCGATATCCGACCGGGTACATACCATCGCGTAGATCAAGCTTCTAACGACAGAGGCATATGGCATATGGTATCTTCATCATATCCGTCTTCTCCGCCTTTGTCCTCGGGCTTTGTTTTCTGGATAGCTTGCAGTTTGCCGGAAGTGTCGATCCGATCGGCTTCGCCTCCGACATGTTGAATCTTTGAAGCACCTTTGTCACGTACTTCTCTTGTGACAACCACACCAGCTTCTTCGACCGGTCCCGGATGATGTGCATTCCCAATATCTGTCTTGCCAGACCCAAGTCTTTCATTGAGAAGGTCCGGTTCAAAGCCTTCTTAGCACCCGAATCTTGCATTGGTCTCCTCCAACGATCAACATATTATCCACATATAGGAGTATTAGGAAATCTCCTCCATCCAATTTCTTCACAAACACGCAATGATCAGCATGCGTCTTGTGGTACCATTGGTCGGTCATGAAGGAGTCAAACTTCCGGTACCATTGCCAGGGAGCTTGCTTCAGTCCGTATAAGCTCTTCTTCAGCCGGTACACCAAGTGCTCTTTCCCTTTCTTCTCAAATCCTTCCGATTGATGCATGTAGATCTCTTCTTCGAGGTCTCCATGTAGGAATACCGCTTGACGTCCAGTTGCTCTACCTCGAGGTCCATGCTTGCTGCTATGCTCAGCTCCGTCCGGATGGAAGTCATCTTAACTACCGGGGCAAAAATCTCGTCGAAATCCACTCCTTTCTTCTGCTGTTACCCCTTCACCACAATCTGGGATTTGTATCTTGGTGGGTTTCCAGCATCTCCTGGTTTTGGCTTGTACACCCACTTGTTCCGGAGTGCCCTCTTTCCTTTCGGCAACTCTGTTAGTTCATATGTGCGGTTCTCATGTAGGGAATCCATCTCATCTTGCATGGCACTCAACCACTTGCGGCTGTGGGTGTCTCTCTTTGCTTCTTCAAATCTTTCCGGCTCCCCCTCATCGGTTAGCAACACATGCTCTGCATTCGGAAATCTCCGGGGGGCTCTTCTCTCTCGAAGAGGATATCTCCATCCTTGGTTTTTGACTACTGGTTCCTCCGTTTGTTCCTCATCCTCATCCGATTCAGGATCTTGTTCATTTTCGGTGTCTTCTTCTTCTTCTTCTTCTTCGATTGGTTCAGTTTCTTGTTCGTATCGGGCCGGTTCGTCGAGTGTCATTTTGTTACCGGCCAACGTCTGGTTTTCAACCAGGTAGGTCCTTGTGTCCTCAAACCGGTTTTCATTGGATGATCCGGGGTTGATCATCTTCTTCTCTGACTCCCAGTCGGCAATGGTCCTGTCTTCCATAAAGACTATGTTCGGATTGTAGAAAATTATGGAATATTGCTCACCCACAACCGAGTCTTGAACACAGAAAATGACACAGGCTGTTTACACGGAAAACCCTAATAGGGAAAAACGACGGGAGCCCACAGACTCCGAACTATCATTATGAAGAGAAAGGGTACAATCAGAGACTCGGAGGCAACAACCTCGAGCTTTGTTTCTTCCCACAATGGCAGTTACAACAGAGTATCACTCTGTATCTCTCTCTCTACCTCTCTTTGTCTCTCTTTGTACAACAGTTACAACAATATGACAACACTCTATAAAGTGATTGCCCTAAGTAATATTTATACTTATATGAACTTAAGGGCTATTTACAAATATAGCCTCAATGGGCTTACTCAGGAATTATTTACAAATCTGTCTTCTCTTCCAGTTCTCACCGGGTTCCATCCGGAGGGACAGATTTCCCAACAATCTCCCCCTTCACTCCGGCATGGGATGTCTCGCTAGCCCAATCCGCCTTCAGCATATGTTTAGCTTGTCGGTTGTCAACACCTTGGTTAGCATATTCGACTTGTTCTCCTCCTTGTGGATCTTTGTCAACACGAACTCTTGATCTTCTACTCTCTCCCAGATCCATCGGTACCTTTGCTAGATATGTTTCGTCCGGGAATGGTAGGCCGCGTTCTTTGCAAGGTGGATGGCACTTTGACTGTCAAAATAGAGCCAGTATTCCTCCACTTGGATCCCTAGCTCTCTGATGAAGTCCTTCATCCAGATTATCTCCTTGCTGGCTGTTGGGAGACAGGTCCCTCCGGATGGGAAGGGAGAAGAACAGTGCCGATGAACGAACTCGGCCGAGGCCGAAACCGTATGAGGAGGACCCGGCTACGGAGAGCCGGATGGTGCAGGCCCGGTATGAACCGGATGAGGAGTACTCGGCTACGGAGAGCCGGATGGTGCAGGCCCGGTATGAACCGGATGAGGAGTACTCGGCTACGGAGAGCCGGATGGTGCAGGCCCGGTATGAACCGGATGAGGAGTACCCAGCTACGGAGATCCGGATGATATAGACCCGGTGAAGACCGGATGAGGAATACCCGGCTACGGAGAGCCGGATGGCACAGACCCGGTGAGAACCGGATGAAGAGACATATTCGTAAATATGTTTCTGAGAGCCCATCGAGGCTACATTTGTAAATAGCCGAAAAGTCATATTAGTATAAATATGACTTAGGGCAAACTTTTAGTAATTGTTGTTGTCATTTTTCTTTGTTGGTGCAAGAAGAAGAGAGAGCACGTTATAGTGTACAGAGAGAGAGAGAGAGAGAAAGAGGTCGTTGCCTCTGTTGTAACCGCCGCCTGTGGCGAAGATCTGTGAGCACGAGGTCGTTGCCTCAGTGAACTCACTGTTGTACATTCTCACATAGTGACAGTTTGTAGCTTGTGGGCTGCCGTGGTTTTTCCCTCTTTGGGTTTTCCACGTAAACCTCCTCTGTATCTTCCTCTCCTTTGAGTCGTGTTTTTCATTTCCTATTTTCTGTGTATGAAAATAATCTTGGTTGTGGCCGAGCTTTGTGCATAAGGAGCGTTGAGTTCCCGTCACTGGCTTCTACCGCTGCCATGTACTCCGCCTCCGTGGTTGACAACGCAACTGTCTTCTACAACCTCGACTGCCACGAAACAGCTCCCCCTGCATAAGTCATGACATATCCGGATGTAGATCGGTTGGTATCCGCATCAGCCAACATATCTGAATCCGTGAATCCGTCAAGTTGGGGATTACCGGAGCCGAACTGGAGGCACATACTCGAAGTGCCTTTCAGATACCGGGGTATCCACTTGAACGCATTCCAATGCTCTCTTCCGGGATTGCTCATGAACCGGCTCACCACTCCGACTGCATATCCGATATCCGGCCGGGTACATACCATCGCGTACATCAAGCTCCCGACGGTAGAGGCATATGGTATCTTCATCATATCTATCTTCTCCGCCTTTGTCCTCGGGCTTTGTTTTCCGGATAGCTTGCAGTTTTCCAGAAGTGTCGATCCGACCGGTATTGGCTCCAACATGTTGAACCGTTGAAGCACCTTTGTCACGTACTTCTCCTGTGAAAACCACACTAGCTTCTTCGACCGATCCCGGATGATGTGCATTCCCAATATCTGTCTTGCCAGACCCAAGTCTTTCGTTGAGAAGGTCCGGTTTAGAGCCTTCTTCAACATCCGAATCTTGCCTTGGTCTCGTCCGACGATCAACATATCATCCACATATAGGAGGAGTATTAGGAAATCTCCTCCCAATTTCTTCACAAACACGCAGTGATCGGCCTGCGTCTTGTGGTACCCTTGGTCGGTCATGAAGGAGTCAAACTTCCGGTACCATTGCCAGGGAGCTTGCTTCAGTCCGTATAAGCTCTTCTTCAGCCGGTACACCAGGTGCTCCTTCCCTTCTCAAATCCTTCTGGTTGATGCATGTAGATCTCTTCTTCGAGGTCGCCATGTAGGAATGCCGTCTTGATGTCCAGTTGCTCTACCTCGAGGTCCATGCTTGCCGCTATGCTCAGTTCCGTCCGGATGGAAGCCATCTTAACTACTGGGGCAAAATCTCGTCGAAATCTAGTCCTTTCTTCTGCTGTTACCCCTTCACCACAATCCGGGCTTTGTATCTTAGTGGGTTTCCAACATCTCCTGGTTTTGGCTTGTACACCCACTTGTTCTGGAGTGCCCTCTTTCCTTTCAGCAACTCCGTTATTCATATGTGTGGTTCTCATGTAGGGAATCCATCTCGTCTTGCATGGCACTCAACCACTTGCGGCTGTGGGTGTCTCTCTTTGCTTCTTCAAAGCTTTTCGGCTCCCTGTCATTGGCTAGCAACACATGCTCTGCATCCGGAAATTTCCGGGGGGCTCTTCTCTCTCGGAGAGGATATCTCCGTCCTTGGTTTTTGACTACTGGTTCCTCTGTTTGTTCCTCATCCGAATCCGATTTGGGATCTTGTTCGGTTCCGATGTCTCCTTCTTCTTCGGTCGGTTCGGTTTAACCGGACGGTTCGTCGAGTGTCATCCGGTTTCCGGCTAACATCCGGTTTTCATCCGAGTATATCCTTTTGTCCTCAAACTGGTTCTCATTGGATGATCCGGAGTTCATCACCTTCTTCTCCGACTCCAAGTCGGCAATGGTCCTGTCTTCCATGAAGACTATGTCCTGACTTCGGAACACCTTCTTGTCGACCAAATCCCACACCCAGTAACCAAACTCATGATCGCCATATCCAAGAAATATGCATGGCCTGGACTTCGGATCCAGTTTTGCTCTCTTGTCGTTTGCAACATGCACGTATGCGATACACCCGAACACCTTCAGATGCCGGTAAGATACATTTTTAGCGGTGCATACTTTCTGAGGTGAGTCTCGTTCCAAGGGTGCTGAAGGTGATCTATTTATCACATAGGTCGCCATTGTCAGTGCCTCAACCCAAAATGTCTTGGGTAACTTTGCATGTGCTAGCATGCTCCGGACTCTCTCCATTATGGTTCGGTTCATCTCTTCAGCCAGTCCGTTTAGTTTCGACGTCTTTGGCACAGTAACTCGAGCCGGATTCCCTTCGACCGACAGTACTCCTCGAACTGCCCCCGGTATTCTCCTCCGTTATCTTCTCGAACCGCCTTCAGCTTCCTGCCAGTTTCTCTTTCCACTCTCGTGTGGAGCTCCTTGAAGACGTATAACACTTGATCCTTCGTCTTGAACGGTGAGACCCACAACTTCTGGCTGTGGTCGTCTATGAACGTCACAAAGTACTACGATCCGGCATTTGACTTTATGTCGACTTGACACACATTGGTATGCACCAGCTCCAGTGGTGCATTCCATCTCACCGGTTGTCTTGACCGGAAGCAGGTTTGGTTTTGCTTGCCGGCCAAGCAGCCGGTGCACTTCTCAAGTTGCAAGTCTTTCACCGGAATGGTTGTCTTTGGCAAGCCTCTTCATCCCCTTCTCACTCATGTGACACAGCTCACCGGCAGTGTCGGATGCCACGTTCACTTCTTCCCGGCATATTCGGGCATGCATAAGATATAGCGTGTTCACCTTCCGGGCTCGAGCCACTATTAAGCTCCCTGTGCTGAACTTCATGACTCCGTTTCGGATGCTACCCGTGTAGCCCTCATCATCTAGCCGACCGGCTGATATAAGGTTTAGTCGAACCTTTGGAACGTGTCAGACATTCTTCAGCAACAACTTGCATCTGGTTGATGTTGTCAACGACACATCTCCTATGCTGACAATTCGGCATGCACCTTCATTTCCCATCCGGACACAACCATGATCACCGGATGTGTAGGATGAGAAGCATCTCCAATTCGGTGTCAGGTGGAACGACGCTCCGCAATCGATAACCCACGTTGTCTCGACGCTAACAAGGTTTAACTCATTCTCTTCGGTGATGAGCATCAGTTCCTCTTCACTTGTCGCAATCGCCGACATTCCTTTTCGATCCAGGCCTCTCCGGTCCGAACCGTTTCAGTCCGAACTCTTCTTTGAATTGGTAGTGCTGGTTTCTTTCTCCTTCTGAAAATGCTGTCAATTCTTCTGGAAGTGTCCTGGCTTCCCGCAATAGAAGCACGTGGGCCTCCCCCTTGACTTCGACCTCGTCCCTAACTTGTCCCGGTTTTGGGGACTCCGATACCGGCCTCTTTCTCGGTTGTGGTCATCTTCCGTGAGCAAGGCCTTCGGATCGGTTCCGGACTCCCGGTCCTTCCGACGAGCTTCTTCATTAGGCAAGCTTGATTTTACCCTTTCTAGGGACAACTGTTTTCCTTCTGGCCCGGCGTTGCCCAATGTGACAACTAACGTCTCCCAGCTATCCGGGAGGGAACCGAGAAGGAGCAATGTGAGTACCTCATCAGCGAGAGGTACTTCCAATGAGGTCGCTTGATGTATTAGCCCTTGGAAGGCATTCATGTGCTCCGCCATATTGGAGCCGTCTTGATACCAGAGCCTCACTAGCTTTCGGAATACTGAAACCCGATTAACGACATTCTTGTTCTGGAACATGATGCCGATCTTCTCCTAGAGTTCATGACCCTTGCTCTCTTCATTGAAGTTGTTGTACAGGCTCATGTCAATGAAGCACCGGATGTATGCTGTCGTCTTCATGTGCATCACCTCCCACACTGTGGCATTGATCTTTTCTGGTCTCTTGTCCTCGAACTGAACCGACAACTAAGGATCTTTAACCATCAACATATCCCTCATCTTCGATTTCCACACTGAGTAGTTGGAGCCGGTGAGCTTGAACATGCCACGGAATGATTCTTCCATTTCCTGTGTTGTTCGCTCTAATACCAGTTTGTAGAGAATCACGAAATATTGCTCAGCCACAACCGAGTCTTGAATCACTTCAATGAGAATGAAACATAGAGATGGGACGTAGAGAGTACACAAAGGAAATACACAGGATGTTTATGTGGAAAACCTTAAGTGGGAAAAACTACGAGAGCCCGCGGACTCCAACTATCACTATAGGAGAAAGGTACAATCAGAGGCTCGGAGGCAACGACCTCGAGCTCTGTATCTTCGCCAACCGACGGTTACAACAGAGTATCGCTCTGTGTATCTCACACACTCTCTCTCTGTTGCTCTCTATACAATAGTTACAACAATATGACAACAACACTTAGTGATTGCCCTAAGTCATATTTATACTTATATGAACTTAGGGCTATTTACAAATATATCCTCAATAGGCTTACTCAAAACATATTTACAAATATGTCTTCTTTTTCGGTTCTCACTGGGTCCATCTGATCCGGTTTCCAGATCTCTTCCGGTTCTCACTAGGTCCACCTGATCCGGCGTTTGGATCTCTTGCGGTTCTCACCTGGTCTTCTTCATTCATAACCGGATCCCATCCGGAGGGACCGATTTCCCAACACCTATCAATACCTACATCTTGTACAAACACCGAATGTGTCTACTTGATGGCCTCAATTCGGCTTGCACAAGGCCCCACTACACCAAGCAACACACAACTCCGGACCAAGACAATGCACTTTGCATACTCTACAATAGTGGGTGTGAGATAACTATGAAGTGTGCTATCACTTGACCATCTCACATAAAGTAGTCAATTGTGAACACGTAAAGTCCTAGGGTTTTGGCTTATATAAGAAGGGTAACCACTTTCTTATTAGGGAGAGTTGACTTATATCAAGACCGTATCAATGTGGCCCTAGCTCTTAACTAAGCATGTGCAATTCTTGCAAAACCCAAGGTATGACTTGAATATCAACCATTGATGATATGGATCATTGAGAAAATTTGGGTCCATCTCACATTGTCGCTAGGGGATTGTTGGGTGGTTTGACACCCCTCTTTCCTTTCTTTAGTCAACAATGCCTTGCTTAATTAATTAGTTAGACTCTAACAATTGACATCAAAGTATATTGATTTTTTTTCTTCATATTTTCACAAGTTTTATTCTTGTGATTCTTGGATCGTTAAACACAACACAAACTCTTGACTCGTGATCAACTGAATTGTCGTTGCGTAAAACCACACGTATGTGTGCTACTTGTGTGGAACCATGGGGGACCTAAACTAGGGAGGACGGTCACAAAGTGAACGAATGATGATGATGTGAATGTACGAGTCAAGGTACACTTGAGAAGAATAGAAGAAGAAGAAGAAGAAGAAGAAGAAGAAGAAGAAGAAGAAGAATATGATGACTGTAAAAGATGATGTGAAGAAGCATTGTGCAAAACACAAGGTACTTAATCGGTTATCTAGAACAACAACACATAGGTATACATAGAGAATGGAGATACATAGTATGAGAGAGACAACGAGAGAGAGAGAGAGCAAACAACAAAAACTCGTATTGAAACAATAATGCGTTGTACATAAAATGTGTTTAGTGAGTACTCTTTATACAAGTCCTAGAAGGACTGGTAGAAGTATTGACAAGTACTTGAATGCTCATTAACTGAGCCTGACATTGTTAATAATTAGGTAATTAACTAAGGGTTAATTAGTATCTAATTATGTGAGTAGTTACTCACATATGTGATTAAGCTGCGTAAGATTATGTGATATGTGTGTGTATATGTGCGAGAGGAAGAGAGAGAGGAAGTTACACTAAAACACTTTAAAGAGAATATGGGGGATGATTAACACAAGTGTAGCTCAAGGAACCCTTACTTATATTAAAAGACATCAAGTTACAAAAATACTCATAATGAGGTATATATACATGTCATGTGCAAAGGTGCACATGTGTGAGGAGAATAAAGGTACAAGGGTGTAAGTCCTATATTAAATGAATTTGATAGAGGGGGATCTAGAGGTATCCCACTTAAATAAATGAAACAAAAACCTGTTTAAGACATTATAGTCAACATTCTAACTAGATTCTATTTATGTAACTATTGAGTTACATGGTTGACTAAATAACTAAACTTAGCTGAGCTTATATCTCAACAGACACTAAATACCTATAATATTCCTATTTACTAAAATAGGAATATAGGCCCCTAACGGCCAGTCAGATTCCATCCGACTCGGCCTAACCAATCGGTCTTCATCCGATCCGACTCTCGGTTTCTTCAACCAATCTGGACCTAACTGATCGGTCTCCTTCCGATCTGGCTCTCGACTTCCTCATCCGATCCGGCTCAATGTGAGCTTGCTCGCTCAACACTCCCCCTCAAGCTCAACTTGAGGTTCCTTGTCAACTCTAGTTGGTACACCGCTCCAACATCTCCTAACTTCATGCCTCCTCGCTCGAGCTCCTCGACCTGTCCGATTCGACACTCCTCAACCTACTCGGTCGACTTGTCTGCTGCGAAGGTCTTCATCGGCCTTCTTCTTGCTTTTGCGACTTTGGCGCCTTCCCGTCCGTCTAGCCTTTATGTGATTCGGCTCATCCGAAACACTCTTCTCGACCAAATCGGCTGTTTCTGCTTCGTCTTCTTCCAGGCCCTTGACCACATCTGACCACTTCCTGATCTTGGCCTTCATCTTCAGGTCAGCTTTGCCCTTCTTGGCTCTGCCACCTTCGTTGAATTTCGTAGCTCTACCTCACCTTGTTCAGTTGGCTCCGTCTCCACCTCTTTCTCTTCGCCACTCCCCCTCCATCCATCCTCGACTTCTTCAGATGTTCCGAAATTGAATTCCACATCCGATTTGGTTTTTCGAACTTCATCTCTCTCCTTCATGTTAGATTTATGACCTAAAGTTAGCATATGATAAGGATAAAAGATAGATAGATAGAAAGGAGAGAGAGAAAGAAGGGTGCTAATCCACCCGACCATCCCCGAGCGAAGGGATCGAGATAAACTCGAGCCTCAATCAACGTCCCATACCATCGTCGTGGCGTCGAGTCGTACCTAGTGTTGGCGCGCTTGCTACAAGAGTTGGCCCACCACGAAACAGAGTCTCGACGTAGTCAAGATATGATCAAATGAGGGTAGCTAGGCCTCATATTTATAGCGATACCCAAGGCCCCCAGGCAAGTTGATGTTAGGAAACAGGTCCCTCCAGATGAGGAGTACCCGGCTACGGATGACCCGGTGAGAACCGAATGATGAAGACCCGGTGAGAACCGGATGACGAGTACCCGATAAGCGTCGGATGATGCAGGCCCGGTGAAGAGTTCTCACCGAATGAAGGGACATATTCGTAAATATGTTTTTGAGAGTCCATCGGGGCTATATTTGTAAATAGCCGAAAAGTCATATTAGTATAAATATGACTTAGGAAAAACCTAGATGGATTTTGTTGTTATTCTTGTTGGCGCAAGATTAGAGCGCGCAACTGTGTACAGAGAGAGTGAGAGAGAGGAAGAGGTCGTTGCCTCTATTGTAACCGCCGCCTGTGGCGAAGATAGAAAGGTCGAGGTCGTTGCTTTAGTGCTTTACCATTTTGTACATTTTGACATAGTGATAGTTTGCAGTCTGTGGGCTGCCGTGGTTTTTCCCGTATTTGGGTTTTCCACGTAAACATCTTGTGTACTCTTCTCTTCAATGTGTCGTGCCTTCATTCCCCGTTTTTTTGTGTTTTATGATTCTAAGCTCGGTTGTGGCCGAGCGTTGTTCATTGGGAGCGTGTGTTCCTGTCAAAGTGGTATCAGAGCGAAACGACACAAAAGATGGACGATTCGTTGGGAGGCATGTTCAAGCTCACCGGCTCCAACTATTCGGTGTGGAAGTCGAAGATGAGGGACATGCTCGTGGTTAAAGATCTTTGGTTGCTGGTTCAGTTTGGGGACAAGAGACCGGACAAGATCGACGCCACGATATGGGAGGTGATGCACATGCAGACAACGACGTACATACGATGCTTCATCGACATGAGCCTATACAACAACTTCAATGAAGAGAGCAAGGCCCATGAGCTCTGGGAGAAGATCGGCATTATGTTTCAAAACAAAAATGCTGTTAATCAGGTTTCGGTATTCCGGAAGCTAGTAACACTCCGGTACCAAGATGGCTCCAGCATGGCGGAGCACACGAATGTCTTCCAGCTGATCCACCAGGCAACATCATTGGAAGTACCTCTCACCGATGAGGTACTAGCGCTACTCCTGCTCGGTTCCCTCCCAGATAGCTGGGAGACGTTGGTTGTCACTTTGGGCAACGCCGGGCCGGAAGGGAAACAATTATCCCTAGCAAGAGTGAAGTCTAGCTTGCTAGATGAGGAGGCGCTTCGGAAAGATAAGGATACAAGCTCCGACTCCAAAACGCTCCTTACCAAATTGGAACGCGGAAGACATAGAAACCGTAGTCCCCAGAACCGGGAAAAGTCGGGGACACGGTCAAAGTCAAGGGGGAGGCCTACTTGCTTCTATTGCGGCAAGCCGGGACACTTCCAGAAGAATTGTCGGCATTTCCGTAAAGACAAGGAAACCGACGGTACTGATTCGAAGCGGACACAGGACCGGAACGGTAAAGACCGGAGGGGAACGGACCGGAAGGGAACGACGGTAATCGTGGCAAGTGAAGAAGAGTTGATGGTCATCACTGAGGAGAGTGAGATAAACCTTGCCGACGACGAGATGACCTGGGTGGTCGACTCCGGAGCGTCGTTCCACCTTACCCCGGACCGGAAATGCTTCTCATCCTACTCAGCCGGTGATCACGGCTGTGTTCGGATGGGGAATGAAGGTACATGCCGAATTGTCGGCATAGGAGACGTGTGGCTGACAATGCCAACCGGATGCAAGCTGCTGCTGAAGGATGTCCGACACGTTCCGAAGGTTCATCTGAACCTGATATCAGCCGGTCGGCTAGATGATGAAGGCTACACGGGTAGCATCTGGAATGGTGTTATGAAGTTCAGCAAAGGGAGCCTGATTGTGGCTCGGGCCCTGAAGGTAAACACGTTGTACCTGATGAATGCCCGGTTATGTCTGGAGGAAGTGAACGTGGCATCCAACACTGCCGGTGAGCTGTGGCACAAAAGGCTGTGTCACATGAGCGAGAAGGGGATGAAGAGGCTTGCAGAAGACAACCTCATTCTAGTGAAGAACGTGCACTTGGAGAAGTGCACTGATTGTCTGGCCGGTAAGCAAAACTGGACCTCCTTCCGACCATGGCCACCGATGAGACGTAATGCACCATTGGAGTTGGTGTATACTGATGTGTGTTAAGTGGACACGAAGTCACATGCAGGATTGCAGTACTTCGTGACGTTCATAGATGACCACAGCCAGAAGCTGTGGGCCACACTGTTGAAGAAGAAGAATCAGGTGCTATCCGTCTTCAAAGAGCTCCACACGAGAGTGGAAAGAGAAACCGGCCGGAAGCTGAAGGCGGTTCGAGCAAATAACGGAGGTGAATACCGGGGTAGTTCGAGGAGTACTTTCGCTCGAAGGGAATCCGGCTCGAATTTACCGTACCGAAGACGCCGGAACTAAACTAGCCGAGAGGATGAACTGGACCATAATGGAGAGGGTCCGGAGTATGCTGGCGCATGCAAAACTACCCAAGAAGTTTTGGGCTGAGGCACTATCGACGACGACATATGTGATAAACAGATCACCCTAAGTCCCTTGGACAGAGACACGCCATAGAGAGTATGGACCGGTAAGAAAGTATCCTACCGGCATCTGAAGGTATTCGGGTGTCTCGCGTACGTGCATGTAGCTAAGGACCGGAGAGGAAAGTTGAATCCAAAGACCCGGCCATGCATATTCCTCGGTTACGACGACGATGAGTTCGGCTACCGAGTGTGGGACCTGGTCGACAAGAAGGTATTCCGGAGTCGAGATATTATCTTCATGGAGGACAAGACGCTCGCCGACTAGGAGTCGGAGAAGAAGATAATGAACTCCGAGTCGACAGGTAAGGATCGATTCTACAATGAGCAGACCCAACCGGCAAGAGACCGGTTAGACTCGAGGAATCAGCCGGTTACGGTGAGGATACCGAACCGACCGAAGAAGAAGTAGAGGAGGCTGAAACCGGAACCGGCCAAGACCCCGAATCGGATTCGAATGAAGAGAAAATGGAGGAGCCGGTTACCGAAGCCCAAAGACGGAGATATCCTCTCAGAGAGAGAAGGGCCCCCTGGAGATTTCCGGATGCAGAGAATGTGCTGCTAACCGATGAGGGGAGGCCAGAAAGCTTCGAGGAAGCCAAAAGTGACGCCCACAGCCGCAAATGGTTAAGTGCCATGCAGGATGAGATGGATTCCCTGCATGAGAACTATACATACGAATTGGTGGAGTTGCCGAAAGGAAAGCGGGCACTCTGAAATAAGTGGTGTACAAGTTGAAACCGGGAGATGTCGACAACACCCCGAGATACAAAGCCAGGATCGTGGTGAAGGGGTTCCAGCAGAAGAAGGGCGTGGACTTCCACAAGATATTTTCCCCGGTAGTAAAGATGACCTCCATCCGGACGATGCTGAGTATAGCGGCAAGCATGGACCTCGAGGTAGAGCAGCTAGACGTGAAGACGACATTCCTTCACGGCAACCTCAAAGAGAAGATCTACATGCAACAACCGGAACGATTCGTGGAGAAAGGGAAGGAGCACCTGGTATGCCGGTTGAAGAAGAGCCTGTACAGGTTGAAGGAGGCCCCCCGGCAATGGTACCGGAAGTTCGACTCCTTCATGACCGATCAAGGGTAGCACAAGACGCAGGCCGATCACTGCGTGTTTGTGAAGAAGTTCGAAGGAGGCGACTTCCTGATACTCCTTCTGTACGTGGACGACATGTTGATCGTCGGACGGGACCAAGCCAAAATACGGATGCTGAAGAAGGCTCTCAACCGGACCTTCTCAATGAAAGACTTGGGTTCGGCAAGACAAATGCTGGGGATGCATATCATCCGGAACCGGCCAACGAAGCAACTGTGGCTGTCACAGGAGAAGTATGTGACAAAGGTGCTTCAGCGGTTCAACATGTTAGATGCGAAACCGGTCGGATCGACACTTTTGGCAAACTGCAGGTTATCTGGTTCGCAAAGCCTGAAGACGAAAGCACAGAAGGCGGATATAATGAAGGTTCCATATGCTTCTACTGTCGGGAGCTTAATGTACGCAATGGTGTGTACTCGACCAGATATTGGATACGAAGTCAGAGTGGTGAGCCGGTTTATGCGAAATCCCTGCAAGGAGCACTGGAATGGAGTCAAATGGATACTCTGGTACTTGAAGGGCACTTCGAACATGTATCTTCGATTCGGATCCGGTAAACCTCAACTTGACGGTTTTAGCGATTCGGACATGTCGGCTTATGTGGATACCAGCCGGTCTACATCCCGGTATGTAATGACATATGCAAGGGGAGCTGTTTCGTGGTAGTCGAGGCTGCAGAAGACGGTTGCGCTGTCAACCACGGAGGCGGAGTACATGGTGGCTGTGGAAGCCGGCAAGGAAATATTATGGATGAAGGACTTCATCGGAGAGCTCGGTATCCGGCAAGATGAATACTGGCTCTACTGCGACAGTCAAAGTGTCATCCACCTTGCTAAGAATGCGGCCTACCATTCCCAGACAAAGCATATCCAAGGAAGGTATCACTGGATCCGGGAAAGAGTAGATGACCAGGAGTTCGCGTTGACGAAGATCCACACGGCTGAGAACGGGTCAGATATCCTAACCAAAGTACTGACACTTGATAAGCTGGATGCATGTCGGAAGCGGGTCGGACTAGTAAGACATCCCATGCCAGAGTGAAGGGGGAGTTTGTTAGGAAACAAGTCCCTCCGGATGAGGAGTACTCGACTCCGGATGACCCGATGAGAACCGGATGAGGAGTACCCGACTACGGATGACCCGGTGAGAACCGGATGATGAAGACTCGGTGAGAACCCGATGAGGAGTACTCGGCTATGGATGACCCGGTGAGAACTGGATGACGAGTACCCGACAAGCGCCGGATGATGCAGGCCCGGTGAAGATTGCTCACCAGATGAAGGGACATATTCGTAAATATGTTTCTGAGAGTCCATTGGGGCTATATTTTTAAATAGCCGAAAAGTCATATTAGTATAAATATGACTTAGGGCAAAATTAGATGGATGTTGTTGTTATTCTTGTTGGCGCAAGATTAGAGCACGGAACTGTGTACAGAGAGAGTGAGAGAGAGGAAGAGGTCGTTGCCTTTGTTGTAACCGCCGCTTGTGGCGAAGATAGAAAGGTCGAGGTCGTTGCTTTGGTGCTTTACCATTTTGTACATTCTGACATAGTGATAGTTTGCAGTCTGTGGGCTGCCGTGGTTTTTCCCGTATTTGGGTTTTCCACGTAAACATCTTGTGTACTCTTCTCTTCACCGTGTCGTGCCTTCATTCCTTGTTTTTCTATGTTTTATGATTCTAAGCTCGGTTGTGGCCGAGCGTTGTTCATCGGGAGCGTGTGTTCCTGTCTGTTCACACTTGGCCTAACAAATTATAAGTAGTCTTCCCCTTCTTTACACTCTCATTTAACCCTCACACTTATCCACGTGTATAAAATACTACAGTAAATTCTCACCATGGAATATTATATGGTCATGCTTGTAACATACTCCCCCTCTTTAAAACATTGCACTCTTGCAATGGAAAGTTAGGGAAGTTAGTTCTGAGTGTATTTTCGCGTTCCCACGTGGCATCTTTGATAGATTTATCCATCCATTTAATTCTAAATTCTCGGATTTCTTTTGTGCGTAGTTTTTTTGTTTTAACATCAGGAATTCATTCTGGTACATGTGGTTTAGAAGATAATTCTTCAGAAGTAGCCAGAGTTTCAGTTGTAACCATGTTGTCGCCAAAACCTAGAACTTCTTTTAGACGACTCACATGAAAAACTGGATGAATTCCAACACCATTGGGAAGAGCAAGACGATAGGTTGATGAACCAATGCGTTTGAGGACTATAAAAGGTCCACAAAACCGTGGGGCTAACTGCGCACTTACTCGTAGACAATGTCTTAGAATTGTGAGGTACTCGTAAAAATACCTTCTGTCCAAGGTTAAATACACGAGGTTGCCTATTATGATCGGTGTAAAACCTGCTCTATCTTGAGCTATTTTTATATTATCTCGTGCAATATGCAACATATCTTGCATATCCCGAAGAAAGTTTTGCGTACTTCGCAACTCATAATGATGTATATTAACATCAATCAGGGCTAGTGGTTGAAAACCATACATCAACATAAAAGGACTATATCCCGTCGACATATGTGACAGGAACTACACGCTCCGATGAACACCGCTCGGCCACAACCGAGCTTAGAATCAAACACAGAAAACGGGAAAGGAAAGCACAACACAATGGAGAGAAGAGTACACAGGATGTTTACGTGGAAAACCCCAAACACGGGGAAAAACCACAACAGTCCACTAACTGCTAACTATCACTATGTAACAATAATTACAACAGTGAGCTCACGGAGGCAACGACCTCGTGCTCACGGTCTTCGCCACAGGCGGCGATTACAACAGAGGCAACGACCTCTTCCTCTCTCTCTCTCTCTCTCTCTCTTTCTCTCTCTGTACACCGTTGCACTCTAATCTAGCGCCAACAAGAATGACAACAACACTATCTAAAGTTTGCCCTAAGTCATATTTATACTAATATGACTTTTCGGCTATTTACAAATATAGCCCCGATGGACTCTCAGAAACATATTTACGGATATGTCCCTTCATCCGGGGAGCACTCCTCACCGGGCCTGCATCATCCGGCGCTTGCTGGGTACTTGTCATCCGGTTCTCATCGGGTTTTCCATTTCCGGGTACTCCTCATCCGGTTCTCACCGGGTCTGCACCATCCGGCTCTCTGTTGCCGGGTACTCGTCATCCGGTTCTCACCGGGTCTTCCGTGGCTGGGTATTCCTCATCCGGTTTGCTCATCAACACTATTCTTCTCACTTCCCATCCGGAGGGACCTGTTTCCTAACAAACTCCCCCTTCACTCCGGCATGGGATGTCTTACTAGTCTGATCCGCTTTCGGGATGCATCTAGCTTGTCGGGTATCAATACTTTGGTCAAAATATCTGACCCGTTCTCGGCCGTGTGGATCTTCGTCAGCGCGAACTCCTGGTCATCTACTCTTTCCCAGATCCAGTGATACCTTCGCTGGATATGCTTCGTCCAGGAATGGTAGGCCGCGTTCTTAGCAAGGTGGATGACACTTTGACTGTCGTAGTAGAGCCGGTATTCATCTTGCCTGATACTGAGCTCTCCGATGAAGTCCTTCATCCATAATATTTCCTTGCAGGCTTCCATAACCGCCATGTACTCCGCCTCTATGGTTGACAACGCAACCGTCTTCAGCAGCCTCGACTGCCACGAAACAGCTCCCCCTGCATATGTCATTACATACCCGGATGTCGACCGGCTGGTATTTACATCAGCCGACATGTCCAAATCGGTAAAACCGTCAAGTTGAGGTTTTCCGTAGCCGAATCAGAGACACATATTCGAAGTTCCCTTCAAGTACCGGAGTATCCATTTGATTGCGTTCCAGTGCTCCTTGCCGGGATTGCTCATAAACCGGCTCACCACTTCAACTGCGTATCCTATATCCGGTCGAGTACACACCATTGCGTACATTAAGCTCCCGATGGCAGAGGCATATGGAACCTTCATCATATCAGCCTTCTCTGCTTTCGTCTTCGGGCTTTGCTTACCGGATAATCTACAGTTTGCCGGGAGTGTCGATCCGACCGGTTTCGCTTCCAACATGTTGAACCGTTCAAGCACCTTTGTCACGTACTTCTCCTGTGACAGCCACAAATGCTTTCATGGCCGGTTCCAGATGATATGCATCCCCAACATCTGTCTTGACGGACCCAAATCTTTCATTGAGAAGGTCCGGTTGAGAGCCTTCTTCAGCATCCGTATTTTGACTTGGTCCTGTCCGACGATCAACATGTCGTCCACGTTGTCGTGAAGATTTTCGTCCACAAGCGGAAACCCGAGCAACGAGAGCCAAAGAGTGACGTGCAACGTTGCACACGTACATAATGTATTTGTAATAGTAATAAAGGTATAAAGGTGATGTGGTTGTACGCACATCCACGCGAGAGAGAGAGAGAGAGAGGTACTATGCGGTACATAGGTACCTAGTTGGTTGTGAGGAGGTGGGAGTTAAGGGGCCATCAAACTTACCCTCCCCCAAATCAAGGCAAATATCCCCTTTGAATGAAAGGGGATATTTTAGTCTCACTTTTGTAAACGGTCTTCCCTCGTGCTATAAAAGGAGAGAGAAGGCACCATTGTGGGGGATGCCTATTTTGAGTGTGCGAGGTATACCACATAGGTCGAGCGTTAGGGTCCAGTTAGGGTTTTCTTCTTGGGTTTTCCTTTAGGGTTTTCTTATAGTCATTTGGTGCGGCCATGGCGGCCACCATTGTAAAGCGTTTATGTTTTCTTAATAGAACTTCTTGTTGAGTATCTTGACTCCATCTTCTTCATCTTCTTCTATCATAATGTCA
Organism: Azolla caroliniana; assembly: GCF_043228905.1. NCBI lineage: Eukaryota > Viridiplantae > Streptophyta > Polypodiopsida > Salviniales > Salviniaceae > Azolla > Azolla caroliniana. The sequence continues at coordinate 8,018,636 of NW_028230437.1, forward strand.
TATTCGTTCTCTTCTCCTGTTGAGCTATGAGCTAATCTTCCATTCGTTGTCTTAACCTTTCTCCTCTTCTCCCTAGTCCAAGACCCACGTGGTCCCGCCCCTTCCACATGCACGCACGTAACAACTCGACATCTTTGGTGAACCCAACGTGAAGGGCGGCAAGGGAGCATGGAGATTGAAGAAGACTTCGACTTCGAGGAGATGATGGCAAGGATCATGATGGATGCGGCTCAACAAGCCGTCGAGAGGGTGGTCGATCGAGGTGGCCGATTCAACGGGGACGATGTCCCGAGGTTCTTGGAAGCATACGATGCCGAGATGGCGAAAGGGGGCGTAGTCGAGGCGATGCGGCTAGAGTATTTTCCTCGAGTGGCGGCCGTATCGGTGCACAAGGAGGTCAAGGAGCTACGAGAAGCTCATGAGTCGTGGGTGTCCTTTGAGGGAGCCCTATTGGAGGCGTACGGGTACACGGAACCGGAAGGAAGAGGTCGACATGAGTTCGATCGGTGGGTGTGCCGGCAACATGATGCGAGGCGGTTGGCCACAACACGGCCCGCGAGCGGCGGAGAAGAGAGAGCGGTGAGTGGGTATGCAGTACCGCCGGAAGAGAGCTCAACGCAAAACGGTTCGGAGGAGCTCGACCTAGAGGTGCTAATATGGGAGGCATACGAGCTTGTGAAGGCGAAAATCGGAGCCAAAGAAGGGCTTGTTATGAAGACGGGACAGAGGCGATCGGAGGATGTGGAGGAAGAAGCCTCCCTAGACGTAGAAGACGGGGCCTATACGGAGGCCGGGAGAGCGTACGACGACGACATAGGAGAGGGTGCGGAGCAAGCGACCCTCTTGCCTTGCAGTGAAGGGACGGCCATGGAGGCCGGTAGCTACGGATTCGGGACATGGCGGCCCGAAACATCGAGGGAGGAGGAGACAAGAGGCGGTGCCGCGACCTTACACACACCGGCCCTAGAGGCACCGGCGGTCGGTCCGATTGCCGGCGTGAGACCTAGAGCGACGGGCGGTGGCGGCGGCAAGGCGGGCAACCGAGACAATGGTATGGAGACCGTGGAAGAGGAGGCGGCAAGCATAATTGATGCTTTCATATATGGAGGCGGGGTAGCCATGGACGACGATGTCCGAATGGAGGTGGCTAGGGGCATAGCATCGACGAGCGGCGGCGTTGCTACCTTACACGCACCGGTTCAAGAGTCTCCGGCAACCGGCCCGAGAGCCGGTGTGAGACCTAGAGAGACGGACGGTGGTGGCGGCAAGGCGGGCAACCGAAATGACGAAGAGGAGGTTTGTAGCGGACGGAGGCGAGATCCCTCGACACCGGGGCCGGAGACTTCGGCGGTTGCGCCCGAGCGCGGACATAAGACCGGGGAGATGGGCGGTGGCCGTGAGGATGAGAGGCCCGGAGTGGGCACGTGCGAAAAGACCGAAGGAGAGGTCCGGAGCGGCATCGAGGAGCGAGTCGGGAACCGACCCGACCGAAAGATGAGCCGGTCGGTAATCCGACCCAACCGGGAGGCGGAGCGGAAGAAGAGTGAAGCGGGGGCCGGTCAACCGGGCACGAACCAAAGGAAGCCGGCAAGACCGGGATTGTTTGATCAATTCGTAGCCGACTGGGTATGGTTACGGTGGGAGCCGGTGAGAGCGAGAAGGAGGCCTAGTGGGCACGGTGATCACGGCTTGCTAGAAGACCGAGAGCGAGAGGGACCTTCCACACCCATTCTAGAGACTTCGGCGGTTGCGGATCAACGTGAGACCGGAGAGACGGCAGGTGGCGGCGAGGAGTCGGAGGCCGAAGCGGACAAAGTTATCGAAGCGGGTATCCGGTATGAGATGATGGACGAGCGGGTCCAAGATGGCGAGCTCGGGTCGGAACGGGCTACGGTGACAAAGGAAGAAGTGGCCAACGCGGAGGTCGGGTCTACGATGGATGAAGGGCGTAACACGAAGCATGCACTATGGTCGGTGAAGGGCCCAAGAACGAGCATGCATCCGAGAGAGCGTCAACGAGTGACCGGAAACGGTGGACCGATTGAGCCTTTGAGAGGCGAGGACTCGGTGGTGAACCGAGAGTGGGAGGAACCCTCCACACCTACCTGTGAGGCATCGGCGGTCGCGGATTGAAAGGAGAACGAAGAAGCGGTGGGTGGCGGCGAGGAGTTGGAGACCGACGCGGAGGTCGGGTCTACGGCGGAAGTACGACACGAGACGCATGCAATACGGCCGGTGGAGGGCCAAGACACAAGCATGCATATGGCGGATGGGCGACAACGATTGACCGACGATGACGGTCGGGTCAAGCCTTCGAGAGGCAAGTGCGGGACGAAGGACGGCGCGGCGAAACACCAAGATCGACGACATGGGCCGAGCGCGATCGGCATGAGCGGAGAGTCGTATCTAGGAAAACGGAGGAGATGCGTGGAGAACAACGGGGTACACACCGGGAAGAGAAAGCGCGGCGGCTTCCCGGAGGGCATACAAGGCCAAGCGGGCCAAGAGGGCGCAAGTCGAGGCAAGGCGATAACGAGAGCCTCGAGGGACACCGACACGGAGGTCGGGATGACGATACGCTCTACTATGAGAGAGCACGGCGAAAAAGGGGAAAGCGAAAAACGTGTGATAGGGTCATCGAAGGACCGAAGCACGAGCACGCATTCGGAGGGCAACATCGACATATGGGGAAATCCTATGAAAGGCAAGCGCGGAGCGGAGAGAGTCAGCACGCCGAGGTGTGCGGCACGCAAAGGGCGGAATCCGGCATGCGACCGGGAGCGCATCCAGAGGATATACGAGGCGGACAAAGGAAGAGCAACCGGGTTGGCGATGGCGTTCGGGAGGACTGAACGGGGAGGAAAGCACGGGCATCGGATACGGCGGGTCGGATGTAGTCGGTGGTTCAAGGACCCACGGTGGACGTGGCGGATCGGGTGGAGGCAATGACTCGGCGAACATCGTTGATTGTGGCGGATCGGATGGCGCCGACGGTTCGAGACCATTCGGCGAGGGTGGTGGGCTGGAAGGCGGCGGTGGTTCGTGTGGACGGGGTGGTCTTGCTCGAAGTGGAAGACAAAGCCGGGCGGGCTCACGAGGACGCTAAGGACTCGGTCGGTCGTCGTGGCCGAAAATCTCGTGTTCTCTCCCCTATGTTTTGGCACATACCGGAGGATGTGCGGTTAGGTGGGGGCGGATGTCGTGAAGATTTTCGTCCACCAGCGGAAACCCGAGCAACGAGAGCCAAAGAGCAACGTGCAACGTTGCACACGTACATAATGTATTTGTAATAGTAATAAAGGTATAAAGGTGATGTGGTTGTACACACATCCACGCGAGAGAGAGAGAGAGAGGTACTATGCGGTACATAGGTACCTAGTTGTTTAGGAGGAGGTGGGAGTAAAGGGGCCATCAATCTCACCCTCCCCCGAATCAAGGCAAATATCCCCTTTGAATGAAAGGGGATATTTTAGTCTCACTTTTGTAAACGGTCTTCCCTCCTTGTGCTATAAAAGGAGAGAGAAGGCACCATTGTGGGGGTTGCCTATTTTGAGTGTGTGAGGTATCCCACATAGGTCGAGCGTTAGGGTCCGGTTAGGGTTTTCTTCTTGGGTTTTCCTTTAGGGTTTTCTTATAGTCGTTTGGTGCGGCCATGGCGGCCACCATTGTAAAGCGTTTATGTTTTCTTAATAGAACTTCTTGTTGAGTATCTTGACTCCATCTTCTTCATCTTCTTCTATCATAATGTCATATTCGTTCTCTTCTCCTGTTGAGCTATGAGCTAATCTTCCATTCGTTGTCTTAACCTTTCTCCTCTTCTCCCTAGTCCAAGACCCCAGTGGTCCCGCCCCTTCCACACGCACGCGTGTAACAACGCGACAACGTACAGAAGGAGTATCAGGAAGTCGTCTCCTTTGAACTTCTTCACAAACACGCAGTGATCGACGTGCGTCTTGTGGTACCCTGGATCAGTCATGAAGGAGTCGAACTTCCGGTACCATTGCCGGGGGGCCTCCTTCAACCCGTACAGGCTCTTCTTCAACCGGCATACCAGGTGCTCCTTCTCTTTCTCCACGAATCGTTCCGGTTGCTGCATGTAGATCTCCTCTTCGAGGTTGCCGTGAAGGAATGCCGTCTTCACGTCTAGCTGCTCTACCTCGAGGTCCATGCTTGCCGCTATACTCAGCACCGTCCGATGGAGGTCATCTTTACTACCGGGGAAAATATCTTGTGGAAGTCCACGCCCTTCTTCTGCTGGAACCTCTTCACCACGATCCTGGCTTTGTATCTCGGGGTGTTGCCGACATCTCCCGGTTTCAACTTGTACACCCACTTATTTCAGAGTGCCCGCTTTCCTTTCGGCAACTCCACCAATTCGTACGTATGGTTCTCATGCAGGGAATCCATCTCATCCTGCATGGCACTTAACCATTTGCAGCTGTGGGCGTCACTTTTGGTCTTGGCCGGTTCCGGTTTCAACCTCCTCTACTTCTTCTTCTACCGGTTCGGTATCCTCACCGCAACCGGCTGGTTCCTCGATTGCTAACCGTTCTCTTGCCGGTTGGGTTTGCTCATTGTAGAATAGATCCTTACCTGTCGAATCAGAGTTCATTATCTTCTTCTCCGACTCCCAGTCGGCGAGCGTCTTGTCCTCCATGAAGATAATATCTCGACTCCGGAATACCTTCTTGTCGACCAGGTCCCACACTTGGTAGCCGAACTCATCGTCGTCGTAACCGAGGAATATGCATGGCTGGGTCTTCGGATCTAGTTTTCCTCTCCAGTCCTTAGCTACATGCACATATGCAAGACACCCGAATACCTTCAGATGCTGGTAGGACACTTCTTTACCGGTCCAGACTCTCTGTGGCGTGTCTCCGTCCAAGGGTACTGAGGGTGATCTGTTTATCACATACGTCGCTGTCGACAGCGCCTCAGCCCAAAACGCCTTGGGTAGTTTTGCATGCGCTAGCATACTCCGGACCCTCTCCATTATGGTCCGGTTCATCCTCTCGGCCAGCCCGTTTAGTTCCGGCGTCTTCGGCATGGTAAATTCGAGCCGGATTCCCTTCGAGCGACAGTACTCCTCGAACTGCCCCCGATATTCACCTCCGTTATCTGCTCGAACCGCCTTCAGCTTCCGACCGGTCTCTCTTTCCACTCTCGCGTGGAGCTCTTTGAAGACGGATAACACCTGATCCTTCGTCTTCAACGGTGTGGCCCACAACTTTCGGCTGTGGACATCTATGAACGTCACGAAGTACTACGATCCTGCATGTGACTTCGTGTCCATTTGACACACATCAGTATGCAACAACTCCAGTGATGCATTACGTCTCATCGGTGGTCTCGATCGGAAAGAGGTCTGGTTTTGTTTACTTGCCAGACAATCAGTGCACTTCTCCAAGTGCACGTTCTTCACTAGAATGAGGTTGTCGTCTGCAAGCCTCTTCATCCCCTTCTCGCTGATGTTACACAACCTCTTGTGCCACAGCTCATCGGCAGTGTCAGATGCCATGTTCAATTCCTCCGGACATAACCGGGCATTCATCAGGTACAACGTGTTGACCTTCCCGGCCCGAGCCACAATCATGCTCCCTTTGCTGAACTTCATAACACCATTCTGGATGCTACCTGTGTAGACTTCATCCTCTAGTCGACCGGCTGATATCAGGTTCAGAAGAACCTCCGGAACGTGTCGGACATCCTTCAGCAGCAGCTTGCATCCGGTTGGCGTTGTCAACCATACGTCTCCTATGCCAACAATTCGGCATGTACCTTCATTCCCCATTCGGACACAGCCGTGATCACCGACTGAGTAGGATGAGAAGCATTTCTGGTCCGGGGTAAGGTGGAACGACGCTCCAGAGTCGACCACCCAGGTCATCTCGTCTTCGGCAAGGTTTATTTCACTCTCCTTGGTGATGAGCATCAATGTTGTCTAGAGGACAGAAATGTAAAATTAGGAAATTCGCAAACGGCGGTAGTGTAACCGAGTAGGAAAGAACGCCAGCGAGTGCGGAGTCCGAGTATCACGGGCCACCGACGTCTCGGCTGTGTATTAGGGGAAACGTTATTTAAACAATGTCAAGTACCTCAGAGGAGGGGGGGGAAGAAAAGTATAGGCGGAAGCATTAGCAAATTCTATCATAACTAGATACTATTGTAAGGTCACCGGCCGTAGGCCGCACTCTGTAACCCTTTTTCTGTCGCATTAATACATATCTGTGATTGTACCCATCTTGCTCCATGAGTCTATGTTTTCTCTCGTGTTTCTGAATTTAGCGCCGTCCACACCTATCAAGATCTCACTAGTGTTCCATCTCGGATTATTTTCTACCTCACGACGCCTCTGTTTACGAGCCTTCATGTAACACATCCTTTGCTACCGATAACCTCAGGTCTATCGAAGGTGTCACCCAAAGGAACGGGTAACACAATTTGGCACGCCCGGTTACACCTGTGAGTGCACAACGAACTTCGTTGAAGGTAACTACCAGCCGCCGTTACGGCGCCCTCTCGCACCACGAGGTCTCGGCCACCTGCTCGACGCCCTGAGCTAGTTGAAGGAACATCCGACTCGGCGGTCACTGACCAATCTTTTCCCGAGCAATCGGAGGCTTCCCCAGTGCAATCCTCGCCACTGGACACTCAATCCAGAGTTGATTCCCCACCACAACCCCCGCCAAGCCCTCCGGAGGTCACTCAACCGGAACTAAACCCTTTCCCGGTGCTACCAGAAGACCCAGAGTACGACATCATGCCGTACCCATACCCACGTTACACCAACGAACCAGACGCGGAGTCACACATCCGTGCCTTCATATCTACGTGGCAGGCCAACCACTCAACGCACCGCCTCACGCCGACCGAAATCGATGCCTCAAAGATTGCCGAGTTCACACTCTCCCTCCATGGACCGGCCGCACGATGGTACTCTCTCCTTGCACTAGGAGAGGGAACCACCTTCCAAATCGTGTGCACAAAGTTCCTTGAACTCTTTCATCGCGAGGTGCCCAAACGGGAACTGCTCCGACAATTCTTCTCGATATGCCAAGAACCGCACGAAATGGTCGCACAGTTCACAATCAGGTTCCAGGATCTCTACCGACAAGTGGCCGATGATGTCTCGGCACAACATATACCGGACATTGTCATGTCCAGTTTACGAGAGCCTCTCCGAACAACTCTCGCACTTACAAATTTTGCCAACCAAACTATCGAGGAAGTCATAGCGCGAGTCCTCGCCCTCGATCGATCCCAACACGGCGCGGACTTCTCTATGACCTCCCTACAGAATGCCCTTCCACAGGAGGACAACCGCTTTCGCCAAGCCCTCCAATGCACGATCTGTTCAGGCTCGGGTCACCTAGCTCTCGAATGCCCTCATCGCCCACAGTGTCCAATTTGCCAATCGCGATCTCACACCGTCGAACAATGTGACTACAACATGCTCAATCGCACTACAACTGCACCAGTTCGCCAGATCGAGCCCAGGAACACGTACTCTCGACAGGATGAGTGTAATTCCTACCGAGACAACGATAACGATCGACCAAGATCACCAGATAGCCGACGCCGGGACGACGATTTAACATGAAGTTGGGATAGAAGTCTATATTTTGAATAGTAGTTTAAACAAAGCTCCATCGACGAAATCAAAAAACCTATGCTTTGGTAATCAGGTTCAAAAGGAATACTAGATTGGGTGGGGGTTCCTCGTTGGCCCCCCCCCCCCCCCAGTCGAAATGACCGCCGGGATCGCTATCGTGACGACCGGAACGACGATTATGATCGTTACGACGATGATGGGGATGACAGGTATGATCGGCAAAACGGAAACCGCAACTCACGTAACAATAGAAGGAACAACGACAACCGCCGACGAGATGCTCCTCCAAATGACCAGCGGAACACCAATGCACCTCGGACCAACCCACCACCAAACGAGACAGGGAATCAACCGCAATAGCTTCCACACATAGACCGGGGCTGACACCAGCAACTCGGCCAACGTTACGTGTTTTAAATGTAACCAACTCGGCCACTATGCCACACAATGCCCAACAACCGACCGTGGCAAAGCACCTGCGGTGAACAGTATCATGGCCGATGTTCAAACCGTCACAACCCGGAGTAAAGCACAGACTACACAGTGGAAAATCCAAGACGAAGTCCGTCAGGCAACAAAAGAATGGATCGACACGGCCAATAAAAAGAATGCTGTGCGCATGTAAACTGACATGAGAGACGTGCCCATCGAAGCACCACAAACCTCGGTACCATCCACGTCGACGGAGGACGACCAACTATGGGATGTTCTTACCAACTCCCGCATCTCGTTGCCCCTACATAAACTGTTACCACTCATGCCGAGATTTCGGGACACCCTGGCGGCACTCCAGGCCAATACTAAGCCCGTGACGCCACCGGTACACCTCATCGAAGCAGGAACAGGTCCACCACTCATGGATTCTCAGAACCCAGCCGTGTGAATCATCATTAAGGGACAAGACCTGCATGGATGCATCATCGACGGCGGATCCGGCGTAAACGTTATTAGCGAGTCAACGTGTCACAACCTCGGCCTGAATCAATGGGAACCATGCCCCTTTTGGCTTCGGATGGCCGACACCCGCTCCGTTCGCCCCATTGGTTTAATCCGCCATCTCGACTTCACACTCGGAGGCCACATGTTCACGATCTCGGCCGTCGTGCTAAGACTGGAGACACAAGGCGCCTACCCAATGTTACTAGGTCGACCATGGTTGCGTACAACAAATATGAAGCAACGTTGGCAACGCAACATGATCTCGTTCCGAAGAGGCAAGACAAAAGTCCGAATCATCACTGAAGAACGAGTCCCCGTCGCCCTCAACACTTCGCCATTATACGCGGAAGAAGTCCATATGCTGGATGGTTTGGCCGATGAGGAGGTCGATGACTTCCTAGATGATCATCCCACGATCATCCCTCTCTTCGAAATCAATGCCATACCAACCATCGTGCCACCTAAAGATGAGGAAGTCACGGAGGAATCACCACCCCAAGATGAACTAGATCCAACCACAGTTGCCGAGCTACGCCATGCTCGGGATGCTTTCGAACGGAACTCGCCATTTTACAATGAGTCAAAGCATCAACCCTGTAAACAATAAACCTTGGCTCAGACGAGAATCCCCGTACGTTACAAATTGCCAATAATCTACCAACCGGAGAATGGGCATCCCTCGTACGATTGCTCACCGACTACCAGGATGTTTTCGCTTGGTCTTACACTGATATGAAGGGACTGGATCCTCAATACTACCAACATCAAATCCACCTCTTACCCGACACTCGGCCGGTTCAGTAGAGGCGATACAGGATGAACCCCAACTACGCCGCTAAAGTCAAAGAGGAAATCGACAAACTACTCTGATTGGGCTTCATTCGCCCTGTTAAACGGGCCACGTGGTTGAGCCCGATCGTAGTAGTCCCAAAGAAGAATGGAAAAATCCGCGTCTGCGTCGACTATCGGAAGCTTAACGCGGCAACAGTCACCGACGGTTTCCCTCTCCCCTTCACGGACAGCGTCCTCGACACGGTAGCCGGCCACGAATGCTACAGTTTCCTCAACGGGTTCAATGGCTATAACCAGATAAGAATGCACCCGGAGGATCAGGAGAAAACCGCTTTCGTCACGGAATGGGGTGTTTTTGTGGCAGAAGTAATGATGTTCGGTCTAAAAACGGCGCCGGCTACGTTCCAGCGAATCATCGCCGAAATCTTTCATGACTACATCCCGACATTCATGCTAGTCTTTCTCGACGATTTCGCCGTGTATGGCCATCGACGGGAACACATGACCCAGTTACGACTCTGCCTGGACCGATGTTGCCAAGCTCGATTGAGCTTAAACCTGGCAAAATGCTCGTTCTTAGTCACCAGTGACAACCTTCTAGGCCACATTGTTAGTCAAGAAGGCATCGCTATGGACCCAGATAAAGTAAAGGCCATCCTGACCGCCTCCGCACCCTCGAACGCTAAGGCACTAAGCCGATTTTTGGGACAGATCCGGTGGCACAGCTGAATGATACAACACCTGGCCGATTTCGCGACACCTTTACACGCGGCAGTCCATTGCCTTCCCTTCCAATGGACGTCAATCGAGGACACGACCTATCAGACCCTGAAACTAATGCTGTCACATGCCCCGGTGGTCCAGCCTCCGGTTTGCTCTGAACCGTTTCATGTCTTCGTAGATGCTTCGGACATTGCCATCGGAAGTGCCCTGATGCAATGCACACCCCCGAATTGGTATAGGCCCGTGTACTACGCCAGCCGACGGCTCTCGACCGCGGAAAAGAATTACTCCACCACCGAGCGGGAGGCCCTCGGTATGATATATAGCATCAATAAATTCCGGCATTACCTCTTGGGCCGGAAGTTTACCTTTCACGTGGATCACTCGGCCCTTCTTTATTTGTTCAATAAACAAGCCCTCACCGGACGGTTGGCTCGGTGGATGCTCCTACTCCAAGAGTTTGATTTCCAGATTCAGCATCGACCCGGGGTACAACATGCCGTCGCCGACTACTTGAGCCGTCTTGAGTCAGGGGAACCGGCGAAAACAACGTACGACGAGCTACCAGATGCCAACCTATTTAACCTGACCACGATGTCAGACGATAACGAAGATGAATGGATCACAGAGATGACCCATTTTCTCACTACTGGTTTACCTCCCGAGCACATGTCCCTTGACACGAGAAAACGCCTAGCAGTGCGTAGCCGGAATTTTTGCCTCGTCTCGGACATTCTCTACCACAAAGGCTCGGACGGCATATGGTGTCGAGCGATTCGGCAATTCGAGAAGAACGCCGTTCTTCAGGAGGCCCACCAGGGAGTAGCTAGGGGGCACTACGCCGGGGATTCCACGGCAAGGAAAGTTTGGCAAAGCGGATTGTGGTGGCCGACAACGAAGAGAAACGCTCTCGAGTTTTGCCGGCAGTGCGATTTGTGCCAACGATTGGGGCAACCAATGGAACAGTCACACATGCCACACCAGCTGATTCTTCTATTGGACCCATTTCAAAAATGGGGTTTGGATTTTGTAGGCCCTTTCAAACCACCCGCGGCCCGTACAGGGAATAGGTATATTATCGTTGCCACGGACTACTGCACCAAATGGGTCGAGGCTAAGGCACTCTGAGACAACACGGTGGCATCCATGGCTAAATTCGTGTACGATCATCTTTGGTGCCGTTACGGATGCCCAATCGAGCTCGTTAGTGACCAAGGTGGGCACTTCATCAATCATATAATACGTGAGCTTACACACCACTACGCGGTGGTGCACAAGAAAAGCACACCATACTACCCGCAGGCGAACGGCTTGGCGGAATCGACCAATAAAATCCTCCAAACCATACTGAAGAAGATCGTCAATGAAAATAGGACCGATTGGGATGACAAACTCTAGAGCGCGCTGTGGGCGTATCGTATGACTTTCAAAACAAGCATCCAATCAACCCCCTTTCGAATGGCGTTCAGGTTAGAAGCCGTAATGCCCGTCGAGTTCCAAGTCCTGAGCCTTCGAGGTCAAATCAAAGCACGGCTCCCCGAGGTCCAATCCGAGCAATACCAGCTGGAACAACTCCTTGAACTCGGCGAAGACAGGATAGAGAGTATGGCCCAGCTCGAACAACGCCAATGACAACGCAAGGCTTTCGTGGATCGACATTAAGACGGACTGGAGAAGGAGCTCACCATCGGCAAACCGGTTCTTCGTTTTCAAACACGACTCGAGTCAATGACGGGAAAATTAAGATTTCAGTGGACCGGTCCATTTTGGATTATCGACGAGTTCAACGGGACGTTCCAGCTCGGCACACTCGCCGGCGAAACTGTCAAAACCTGGGCCAATGGTTTCCGACTTCGACCATATCGAGGCACTACACCACCCAACCCGTCTACCGAGCCACACGGCACAAACGAGTTTCGGGATACCCCCATGGAGGAGGCCACGTTGTCGAGGTATTCCTCGCGGATGCGTGGAATCAGGCGGGGCCTCGGGGGTCTTGTACCGAAGAGCAAGAGACAAAGGAGAAGGGAAGGGACCCACTACATGTGGGCATAGATTCACAGGGACACGGCCCTTCGACACAAAGACGCGAGTGGGACACCGACGCAGAGAGACACGAATGTATGTATATATATTAACAAGGACAAACAACAAGAAGCCCGAAGTCGGTTACAACCGAACAGGCCGGCGAACAAATGGCGATGCCTATTCGTAAACACTCAGAAAGAAAGGAGTAGGTTGGAGGTGCTGCCGGAAGCACTCGGGCATTCTTCAGAGCAGCGTGAGCCTCCCGAAAACCTGCACAGGAAGAAGCTACGGAGTATGGAAGAGAGAGAAGCCTTCTGCCGGCAACCCGACAACACTTCGTCTTCTCTAACCGCGATACCCTCCTCCTCCTCGTCTCCCCCCTTTTATAGGCAAGAAAGGAGCCGTTTCCCATTAACTTCCTTCCTACCGAATCTACCTACCTAGGATCTTCTATGTACCTAATTCTCTCTTATGTACAACATAAGGCGCACGTGCATGAAGAGCCGGTTCCTACGCTCCGGTGCACCGATTCCGCTTGTGGACGGTTTTCTTCACGACATCCGCCCCCACCTAACCGCGCATCCACCGGCATGCGCCAAATTGAGTTGGGACGGAGAAAACCGGTCCAGCCTTCATTCCCCGCCCGTTGGTTCTTCCTCAGTTTCGGATCGTTCGTCGTCCTGGTCCAGGTTAACCGGATCCGGCTCGTCATCGTGACGCTTCTTGAACGCTTTGATCCGCTTCCCAGCTACCGGTATCGCTATTCTCGTGCCGTCGAGTTCCGCCAGATGGTACGTCCCGTTGTCGTTGGCGCTTTGTACCACGTAAGGCCCGAACCACCTTCTTGCGAACTTCCGTGTCGCTGGGTGCTGGTTGTCGAGGCTGCTGTCGTAGACAAGCACCCAGTCGCCTTCCTCGATCTTCTTCGGTCGGAGCCGGTGCGTTCGGTCGAACCGGGCTTTGTTCCTCATCCTTGCTTCCCGAAGCTTTCCCGCAGCCTGCTCCACGTCCTCCGGCCTTCGCTCGAGCTGACGTATGCGCGCAGCTAATAGTTCCTCCCGGCTCATCTCGTCTCTCCAGTCCACGGTTGCCCATGAGAAGATCGTACGTTCCATCGGCATGATCGGCTTCTGCCCAAACATGAGCTCTGCCAGCATGAATCCGGTTACCGAACTGTGCGTAGTTCGGTCAGCCCACAACGCGTAAGGCAGCCGCGGCCAGTTCCCGACTTGACCTCCGCATGCCTGAACTAACGCCTTGACGATCGGCCCGTGTCCGCGCTCCACCTTTCCATTCGCCTCCGGATTGTACGCAATGGTAAGCGAGAGCTTGACTCCTAGCCGGTCGAACAGCTCCTCGGCCTCTTCGGCGTCCAACTCCCCGCGATCAGCCACGATCTTCCCGACGCACCCATACATGCATATCACGTCCTCGATCAGGAACCGACATACGACTGTGGTCGTTTTGTTCTAAAGGGCCCGGCCTTCCACCTGGTTTGTCAGATCTTCCCGAGCCAGGACCAGATACCGCATCTGTCCTACTCCCATCGGCATCGTCACCAGGTCTACCATCCATTTGAAGTGGATGGTCGGAGGGTACGTAGGGTGAAGCCCGTCCCGATGTCGGACTATGGAGTGCATCTGACAGCTCTCACAAGTTGTCACGAACCGATGCACGTCCCGGTACAGTCCCGACCACCAGTACTTCCCCTTTATCTTCTCGAACGTGGCCCACGTTCCTCGGTGTCCAGCCCAAGGGCTGTCGTGGTAGGCCGTCATCAGCTCCTCCTGTTCTTCCTTCATCGCCACCACCTGGAGCGGGACGCCGTTCCTCTTCTTCGGGTGCTTCCATAAGTATCCATCCCGGAGAAGGAATCGGTATGCTTTCTTCCGGATCCGGTTGGCCTCGTCTCTCGTCCATGACGCATCCGGCGTCATTGTCCTCAAGAAACCACCGATCTGCAGCCACTCGCCGTCGTAATTGCTCTCGTCGAAGCCGTTAAGTGCCGGAGTGCTCGTCCCATCGATCGTCACGTACGCCGCCTCGAAGAAGTCCACGCCGACTTCTTCGTCCTCCAAAACCATGCCGCCCTCGTCATCAAACCTCGCCCTCGAAAGCATGTTGGCCATGGCGTTGTCCTTTCCGGAAATGTGCCGTATTTCCGGGTCCAGGGACTTGATGTACGCTATCCACCTGAGCATCGCCAGGTCCGGTGTCGCGCATCTGGAAACCATGCCGAGAATTGGCAGGCAATCCGTCCCGATAATCACTTCTGTCCCGATCAGGTAGTCTTTGTCGGCCTTTACTGTTGAAACGATACCCCAGAGTTCACGTTTAACCTGGGCGTACCCTCGCTGTTGCTCACTGAGGACCTTCGCGCCGAATCGGATTAGGAACCGAATGCCGTCCTCGTCTTCTTGGTTGACGACCCATCCGATCCCGGACGGACTCGTATCCACCGTTATGTATACCGGGGTACCCTTCTCGTAGACAGCCTTCTGGAGCGCAGGTGCTGCCGCCAGAGCTTCCTTCAGCTTCCGGATTGACTCCGTGTGCTCGTCTCGCCACTCGAATTTTCGCCCCTTCTTCCGCAACCCATATAGTGTCTCCGCAACGTGGGCGTAATGTGGGATCCATATGTGGTAGAATGCGCATGCCCCCAGGAACCTCCGAACTTCCGTAACCGAGCTACAGTCGGTCTTCATCGCGGAGATGGCTTCTACCTTTGCCGGAGACGGCTTCCGGCCATATGGTCCACATAGGTGTTCGACCACCAGGATTTCTGATTGCCCGAAGGCCGATTTCTCCCCGGAGAAGGTGAGCCTCGCATCCTCTAGCCTTTGTAGCACCTTCTCGCAGTCGTCGATGTGTGTTTTGTCGGCATCCGTCCGGTCCGAGTGTTGCGTCCTTCTCTTCCACCGGGCACCCCTTGATCGGGATGTCGTCTAGAAATGGCATGGTGATGTCCGGGATGCAATCCCTCAGTACCTTGTTCATTGCATTCACCATGTGGGCCACCGAGTTGGTCCCTCCTTGTGGCAGGGTACACATTCGCACTAGGCCGAGGGGAGTTCGCATCGTCGTAATGTCTCTGCTCTCCACAGCTAGCTGGAACTAGTCGTACCCCGAGTACAGATCACCGATCGAGTAAATCGACCTTCCGGCGAAGGCCTCCGCGAACTCGTCTATGGTCGGTCCGATTCCTGCGTTCCGAATGGTCACTCTGTTGACCGGCTGCAGGTCTTGAATGAAGCGCAATGTTCCGTTTTTCTTTGGTACGGTAAACCATCGGTTCAAGTATGGGGCACTCGACGGTTCGAGAATGCCCATATCCACTTTTTGCCTCAATAGCTCCATCAACTTCGGGATGTGAGCTCTCGGTACTGGAATCGGCTTGAGATTCCACGACACATGCGGTACCGTGAATATCACCATCGGCTCCACGATTGTCGGGTCTGCGTACCCGATCTCTTCCGGTAGAATGCGAAGGCTTTCCCGTGCCTTCCGAGCATTCTCCGAAACCGGTCTTCCTCCGCCGGCAGTAAGAACCCGCCCCCACCTATTTTGAACTCCCGGAGCGTCCCGTCGGTGAAGGTGTGTCCTATGCAGACCGGATCTCGTAAGCTGGGGTCCGATGCAACCCCTCTGATTCGGGACTCGCTGCCCTCCGGTAAGGGTGCCGCGACTGGCCTTACCTTCCGGTCCACAGTCTTGTACTTCGTGCTAACTCGGGCCGTCCGATCCGACTGGAGCCCCTGACTGAAGTTCGCGATGACTTCGTACATCTCTTCGGAACATACCGGTATCGTCCGGTCTTCGTTAAGGTCTTCTTCGGCTACCTTCCTCAGCATCCCCAAGGTGTCATCGAAGGAGACCGCCTCCACGGTCCCGCTGATTTCCTCGTCCGGGCCGAGAACTCCGCACGCTCGAAGTTGCTCCTCCGCCCTTGCCCTTTCTCGGCCAACGATGCCGACTATCATACACCCTCTGTTGTTGGAGAAGCAGAATTTTCTACCTATCATACAAGGTTTCTTCGGTTTCGGTTCTATCGTACAACTGTGGGGTCTTTCCCGAGTGTCCGGACTGTCTCGGCCCCACGCCTTGGCAGCCCTCTCTAAAATCCTCTCGGTTCTCGCCACTGAGGGATTCGCGGTTTCGCTCGTGGTTCGGCCACACCGTCAGAAATTGGACCGAATGGCGCCCGTCCTAGCTTTTGACCCTCGTGTAGGCCGAACCGTTGTCCAGCACCTTGGTCTCCATTCGCACCGCCGTGATGTATGGTTCCCCTAATATGACCGGGTGCGAGGACGTCTCCTGTACGAAGAAGTGCTGGTCAATCTCGACGTCACCGATCTTGACTCGCACGTTCGGGCAGGCCCCGTGCAGTTCCTCTGTGGCGCGCGTTGCCGCCCGTATCTTCCACCCGTGCTTGGTGTTGATCGGCCATTTTCCCTTCTTGTAGAAGTCCATGGACATCAGGTTTATTTCCGAACCGTGGTCCACCAGTGCCACCACCGGTTCCTGGACATCTCCGATCTTTACCGGGGTCTCCATGGTCGCTCGGGCCTAGTGTGGCCTCGAATAGGGGCTCTCCGCCCACTCATCTTCCAACACCATGTCGTCGATGTGCGTCGTCCACACCTCCACCAGTCTTTCCAGTTCCGTCTCCGTCGACGGCCTCTTCCGCTTCACCAAGTCCACAATGGAGTCGTGGAACTCCTTCTTAGCGATCCCTAGCACCTCCCGCAATGACAGCTCCACTTTGCTGTCGAGGATCCGTTCTTCTAGGACCTTTCGTAGGTCCGTGGCCCTTTCTATTTCCGTCCCTAATCGGTATCCGCCCTTCCTGGGGTTATCTTGCGCGCTGGACCCACCGGCTTCGTTCCGTCGTTGCCCGAATCGGGTCTCGTATCGTTGTGAGGGCCCGGCCGCTCCGGCTTTCCCCACTTGTTTGTCTTCTACCAGAGCCTCGTAGTTCCGGCAGGCGGCTTCTATGAAGCCCGTCTTCTCCTCGACCGGGTCGCTCCACCCAGTTATTTCCCGGACCCGTCTCTCAGCGCGGTCCGCTTCATCTTTCCTCAGCCGTGCGCCGGCGAGGCCTTCCAGCATTGCCGACTAGAATCTGTCTTTGCTCTCCTTTCGGGCCTCGCTATCCCCGACCGGAATGCCGGCCGACGCCGAGTAGTGGATGGGCTCCACGTGTCGGGCCGCTGCCTCTTCCATCAGTCTCTTCATACCTCCTCGCCCGTCGTTTCGGTTTAGGGCCCTTCTGGTGTCGCTGGCGTGCACCCGGCCTTCCCACAGGTACACCACCCGGTTCCTCAACGCCTCTGCGAAATCGCCGCAGTCCTTCCGGATGTGGCCGACCTCGTCGCACCACATGCACCTGTTCCCTGCTGCCGGCCGTCGGTCACGAGCCGGTTCGCTGCCTTCCCTTCGAGCCTGGGCGATCTGGAGATCCTTTATCGCCCGCGTCAACTCCTCCAGCGCTGCTCCTCCGGACGAGCCATTGACCATGCCGGTCGAAGCCGAACCGGTTTCGAGCCACTCCCGGGTCTCTTCCCTTCGCCCTTGCGGTGCCGGTTCAAGCCTCCTTACTGTGACAGAGCCTGCACCGGCCGCCCCGTTATCAGCCCATTCTCGCCGTTTGTCGAAACGGCCATAGACTCTCTTAACCGCAGCCCAGTCGGTCGTCAGCCCGTCTTCGGTTTCCAGCAAGGAGCCGACTTGATCCCGGTCCCGTTCGTCCACCGACTTGACAAACAGTAGGACCCGGCTCGTATCCAGAACGGTTCGGTCAAGTGCCGAAAGGCGCGCAAAGCGTTCCTCAAACTCTCGGAGGAGTACCGACACGTTTCTTCCCTTGCCGGGGGACTCCACCCATTCCATGAAGTCTCGTTTCGAAAGCCGGAGCGCGTCGTCCAGCCCGTATTTTTCTAGGAGTCGGCCTTCGAACTCCTCCCAAGTACGGCTCTCTGCCCGTACCTCGAGCACCTCCGCATGGATGCTCGACATTGCCACTTGAGGGAACCCGGCAAGACGCCTCTCTTCCGGAATGTCCCGCATCAGCATTTCTGCCCCGTAGGACGCCAAATACTTCGTGGCATCCTTTCCGCTGAACCGGCCGATCGTACCGACGACCACCTCAATGGCTTTGTCGAGGGCGCCGGTGCGCTCGCGTGCGCTCAATATCCGATCCACGGCCGAAGCCATGGCCTCCGCAAGATCCGACCCCTTCATCTTCTGCTCTTCTACCGCCTCGTTCACGTCGGGTTCACCAAGATGTCGAGGTATTCCTCGCGGATGCGTGGAATGAGGCGGGGCCTCGGGGGTCTTGTACCGAAGAGCAAGAGACAAAGGAGAAGGGAAGGGACCCACTATGTGTGGGCGTAGATTCATAGGGACACGGCCCTTCGACACAAAGACGCGAGTGGGACACCGACGCAGAGAGACACGAATGTATGTATATATATTAACAAGGACAAACAACAAGAAGCCCGAAGTCGGTTACAACCGAACAGGCCGGCGAACATATGCCGATGCCTGTTCGTAAATGCTCAGAAAAGAAAGGAGTAGGTTGGAGGTGCTGCCGGAAGCACTCAGGCATTCCTCAGAGCAGCGCGAGCCTCCCGAAAACCTGCACAGGAAGAAGCTACGGAGTATGGAAGAGAGAGAAGCCTTCTGCCGACAACCCGACAACACTTCGTCCTCTCTAACCGTGATACTCTCCTCCTCCTCGTCTCCCCCCTTTTATAGGCAAGAAAGGAGCCGTTTCCTATTAACTTCCTTCCTACCAAATCTACCTACCTAGGATCTTCTATGTACCTAATTCTCTCTTATGTACAACATAAGGCGCACGTGCATGAAGAGCCGGTTCCTACGCTTCGGTGCACCGATTCCGCTTGTGGACGGTTTTCTTTACGACACCGCGTCTGGCTCCAGGAACGAGGAATGGGCGGTTACCTGAAGATCATCGATGCCCCCGTGCACCCAGATGCCCAAGCATGTGTTAGTGTAATGGTAAGGCTTCAAATTATTAACATGGAGGTATAAGGTTCGAATCTTACCCTATGCATGTAATATATATTTTACTGGGTGAAAGCATGAGAGTGGAAACAATTAGCTATGTCCTTGACGTAGCTAATTAGCTATGCAAAAAGCTACCATTGATAAATAGTCATTTTAGTAAAAAGCCATCATTAATAAATTAACTATGAAAAAAACTACCATTGAAAATACTAGAGTGTTTTAATTACATATGTAAATGAGTGCCATAAATGTGCAACATAAACGTGCAACATAAATTGACATGTGCACCATAAATGTGTACCATAAATTATATATTGAATTCCTAGGTCCATTATGCATGATCCTTTGCCACATCACGTAGGCCATCTCTAGTTGAGTATTGTGGGTTAGTTGCTACCACTGTTGCTAAACCCTATCGAGTCCACCTGCCGCCACTCTACACTCAGGGGCCGCTACTGTGCATTCCAAGCATCATCAAAGAGCTGTTCAATCTGACGGGGTTCTCTTCTCTGGGCCATTGTACACTCAGGGGCCCCTACTGTGCGTTCCAAGCATCATCAAAGAGTTGTTCAATCTGACGGGGTTCTCTTCTCTGTGCCACTCTACACTTAGGGGCCGCTACTGTGTGTTCCAAGCATCATCAAAGAGTTGTTCAATCTGACGGGGTTCTCTTCTCTGTGCCACTCTACACTCAGGGGCCGCTACTGTGCGTTCCAAACATCATCAAAGAGCTGTTCAATCTGACGGGGTTCTCTTCTCTCGGCCATTGTACACTCAGGGGCCCCTACTATGCGTTCCAAGCATCATCAAAGAGCTGTTCAATCTGACGGGGTTCTCTTCTCTGTGCCACTCTACACTTAGGGGCCGTTACTGTGTGTTCCAAGCATCATCAAAGAGCTGTTCAATCTGACGGGGTTCTCTTCTCTGTGCCACTCTACACTCAGGGGCCGCTACTGTGCGTTCCAAGCATCAACAAAGAGCTGTTCAATCTGATGGGGTTCTCTTCTCTGTGCCACTCTACACTTAGGGGCTGCTACTGTGCGTTCCAAGCATAATCAAAGAGCTGTTCAATCTGACAGGGTTCTCTTCTCTGTGCCACTCTACTCTCAGGTGCCTTCTCTGTGCGTTCTAAGCATCATCGGTAACTGTTCAATCTGACGGGGTTCTCTCCTCCATTGCCATCATTCTACACTCAGTTGCCGCTACTGTCCAGTCCTGGATTGCTTCCACATTTCGATTTGACGGAGTTCACTCATCCAACGGCAACATTCTACACTCAGTTGTCACCATTGGTAGGTCTTGGATCGCCTCCTCAACTGTTCGATCCAACGGAGTGAACTCCTCTATTGTTCGGTCTTGGATTGCAATAACTTTTCTGTCTATTGATTATCTTGTGTATTGTTGTGTCTAATCTTGTGTATTGTGGAATATTTTTGTGTATTGTTGTTGCCCATTGCCATCTTAAATACTTGTTTTTTTTTCTGGAAATTTAGGGTTTTAATATGTCCAGCCAAATGGAAGGGGAAGAAGGGTGTTTAGAATTACCCCTCAATGATCATAAGGATAGGGATGATGCTATCAGGACACAACAAGCCATACGAAACTATTGGGCAGAAAAAAAAAGGAAACATCGTCAATTGTTGAAGGATACGAAAGCCACACTCAGTAATGGTAAGGATAGTTTAGCTGAGAATGTAAGTAATGCGACTACCATCATAGAGAGAAAGGTTGTATACTATTTCAATGTTCAAACCAAGCACATCAGCAATGAAGAAAAGAAGGTAGTGCTTTATGGAATATGTAATGATCCATCGATAAAGGACTTAGTTGATTGTGATGGTCTTAATGCAAACATATCATCTATTTTAGTAAATAATATTCGTAATAGTTTCGTATCCATGAGCAGGTCAGAAGATGATCTTGTCTTAAAAAGGTCTAGTCTAATGATGTTACTTAATAGTGATGTTGACGACATAAACATCAGTGAGCTATCTAAGGTAATTGGTGTTAGTAGAAAAACAGTGTACAATACAATGAACCGTATAATTTCCTCGGGTGAAGGAACTAGTCTGCTAAAGCTAACTACAAGATGTAAGCCAATGACACCTATAGCATTTGAAATCAAGGATGTAATCACAATTTTTTCGACTAATGAGAGTAGGCTTTCACCCAATAAAAAGGATTTATGCAAGAAACGTGTTGGAAGAAATCAATATGAGGAGCATCCCATTCATCTTCTTGATGTACCTCAGGTATTTACATTTATCTCAACATTTGTTTTGACTCTACACGGAAAGTTAATTAGCTCAGTTAGCAGAAAAGCTAATTAGCTTATCAGTTACATTTACCTCCGTTAGCTACTAGGATAGCTACTACATAGGTAACTGGCTACTCTCAATAGCTACTACCATGATAGCTAATTAGCTATTCTCAATAGCTAATTTAGTTAGTACCAGATAATTAGCTACCAAAATAGCTAACTAGCTACCAAGACAACTAATTAGCTACTAGGATAGCTAATTTTGTTATTACCAGCTAATTAGCTACTAGGAAAGCTAATTAGCTACCATGATAGCTAATTAGCTACTAGGAAAGCTAATTTGCTACCATGATAGCTAATTAGCTACTAGGACAGCTAATTAGCCACCATGATAGCTAATTAGCTACTAGATCAGCTAATTAGCTACTAGACCAGCTAATTAGCTACCATGATAGCTAATTAGTTACTAGGAAAGCTAATTAGCTACCATGATAGCTAATTAGCCACTAGGACAGCTAATTAGCCACCATGATAGCCAATTAGCTACTAGACCAGCTAATTAGCCACCATGATAGCTAATTAGCTACTAGGACAACTAATTAGCTACCATGACAGCTAATTAGCTACTAGGACAACTAATTAGCTACCATGACAGCTAATTAGCTACTAGAATAGCTAATTAGGTACTAGAATAACTAATTAGCTACCATGATAGCTAATTAGCTACTAGGACAACTAATTAGCTACTAGGATAGCTAATTAGCTACCATGATAGCTAATTAGCTACTAGGACAGCTAATTAGCTACTAGAATAGCTAATAAGCTACTAGAACAGCTAATTAGCTACTAGAACAACTAATTAGCTACTAGAATAGTTAGCTAGTTACGAGAATAACTAATTCCCCTTTATTACGCAGGTCGATTTATTTATTAGGTTCAAACGAATGCATCCAAATATCAAAGTTCAACTACGAACATTCGAGTCTCTTAAGCCAGACTTTGTGAGACGCTTAAAGGATCGATACACATGTTGTTGCATTTACCATGTACAGATGGGTTTTCTGAAGGACTTTGTTAATCTACTACGTCACCATAGCGCATCCCTAACTAATACAATTTGCACATGTGGGTGCCCAATCTGTCGATCAAGCCCGCAAGAGGAGTGTAAATCATTTGAGCACGTTATCTCTTCCATGAGTTATTTATTAGATTCAATATTGTGTCCGAGAGAAACTGACGCTATCTTCCATATTCATAAATGTGTCATGGGTTTATGTCAAGATTGTGGCCCTACTAGATTTAGGTGGTGTCCAAATGAATTGAGTAGTGAAATATTGATCTCTGTGAAGTTATTTGAGTCAGTGAACACCAATTTCGAAGGAAAGGTGTGTAAAAGAAAGGATCTAGTTCGGAAGATGCTTAAATTAAGGGATTTGGTGTCTCTGTTTGTAGTATCTCTAGGAAAGTTCATTAAACACAACTTCATTTATTCATGGCAGGCCCATCAGTTTAAGACTTGCATATCCGATTTCCCAAATGATGTAGTAGTCTCAGTAGTAGATTTCGCAGAGAATTTTACTTTCAAGCAGCAGAATGAAATTCAATCTATGCATTGGTGTTCAGTTCAGGTAACCATTTTTGTGCACATAACATATTTTCGAGTTTCAGGTGATGTTAAAAAAGTAATTCATTTCTTTATTTCTGATGATAAGAAGCATGATACCTTGTTTGTCCAACACTGTTTTAAGTTACATTGGCAGTGGTTATTAGCTCAATGTTTGGAGCTTACTCAACATTGGGTCTGGTCTGACGGAGCTGCGTCACAATTCAAGGCTGGACGTCCATTTTATTTTGTGGGGAGGTATCCTGCTATAACAGGTTTGGAGATGAGATGGAATATTTTTGGGTATGGCCATGGTAAAGGTGAACATGATGGTGCAGGGGCTGTTATAAAGCGGGCACTTACCCATGAACAACTAAAGACATATGGTGTGCACATGAATTGTGCATCACATGTAGTTGAATTTTTAAGAACAAATATGTCAACGAGTGCAACAGGTGTTTATTCCTCGCAAGTCCGAGATATCAAACGTGAATTTTGGGAAGTGACGATAGATGAAGTAGATAGGGAGAAGACCTGGGAGTGCCAAGGAATTCCTGAATTGCGATCTCTGCATGTTGTTCGCGGTTATTCCAGGTTGGATGGTCATTGTATTGTGGTTAGAGAATTGAGTTGTTTTTGCTTCCATTGTGTGCAGGGAAAGTGGAGATATTGTCTAAACAAAGCATACATTCAGAATTGGGAGTATCACACTCTAAATGATAAGGAAGCAGTTGATGGAGAAACAGGGCAGAATGCTGACTTCACATATGAGGGACTTGGAGATACTTTGAGTGATGTCCTGAACGTTGGGGATAACTTCGTTATAAATGCTGAAGAAGGCAATTCAGAGGGTGCTGATTTCTATATATTGAAGTGCACGGTTAGTAAACAGTGTGCAAGGCAGAATATTGTAGATGTATGAGGAAATTTTGTATCTGCCGGGACATTCTACATCGAAGGCATTTTTTATGCAAAACTAGATGACTACGAATATGTGTACAGGCTGTTAGAAGACAAACCATCGGCGTACATGTACTCTCATTTGGTCAGGTGCATCAACGTCCCAATGTCAGAATACAATAGCTGCTCAGGTTTATACATTGTTGGTGCTAATGTGTATGAATGTATTTACAATAGAATGCCATGGAATTTGTAGCTACAAGTAGCAATTACCATGTTCTCTTGTAAAACAAACATGTATTTCGCAAAAACAGTTAAATAAATTCGTTTGAGAATTAATTTCTTGTATACAGTCTAATTTCTGTGCTTCTTTCTCAATAAAATCATGTCTTTTTTGTTAAGTTTTAAGTTATAAGTTATAGCGAAATAGTCATCAATAGCTAATTAGCTGTACAAATGCAGCTAATTAGTTGTCAATAGCTAAATAGTCATCAATAGCATGAAATCAACAATCTGCAACATATTCCTCAAATTACACAGTAGATAAGTACAGTGGGAACAAGTAATTAAATTCTTCATTGAATAATGTCATCTCTTTACATATTTATAAATTACCATTGGAAATGTCTACAAATCTCCTATAAATAGCTAAGCTCTTGCTAGTTAGTGGAACGAGTCTACATATATTATCCGCATATCGAGCTCGGTATGGAGTCCACAACCATGCACCTAGTTGGCAGCTCACTATTTGCACCATGTACTATTCAGGCATTTCCACGGGTAGAATGAGACAGCATCTCCGAATATTGAAGTAGTGCCGGAAATGTTATGTATCCAAAATTAATGTGTTGTCGGCATTATATTCAGGCCAAGTAGCCCAAAAATCAGAAAGTCTCTTGAATCTTGCAGCTTCCATTTGCTCACAAATTTCTCGTGCCCATTGACCTTTAAAACGACTTCGCCATTTTGGGAAGAATCTTGCTGAACACTTCCACACATCTGATTTTGGTTTTTCACTCCAAATAAACAAATCAAAGTATTGCACAACCCACTCTAGAAACTAATTCGCGTCCTTCCTTGGCTGCATATATCTCACACTCATCAAGACTTTATCAAGCTCCAAGATCAAGGCTCTTCTTTTGACTTCTAGTGGTTTAGGTTTCCATTCCTGAAACTGAGCCGTTGTTACACCATTTTCTGGTAGGACACGATCAATCTCAATCAGCTCAGGTTCGGCCGACACAACTGGCGTCCTTTTCCTCTTCAAACCCCTAGTCGACTGTGTTGGGCCTAGCTTCACATTCTGGTGCTCTTGTTTTGTCGACTTAGTTATCAATCCTTGGATTACCTAGGTGCATGTAGCTACTGATCTGCTCGATATCAGTCCACTGGTATCACATGCTGCATCTACCTACAACACCAAGTCATCCGTGCAACATGCTTGATCAACTTGTGTGACCAGATCACTTGTGTCAGTTGCTACATCTACTTTCAAGATGGGGCCCTTTAAACACGCCGCAACATCAACAATATCCACACTGCCATTGGCCTTACGAGCAATAGAATCAAACCCTTTAGACTCTGCAACATCAGAAAACACCAACATATTCACACTCACAAAGTAACTAACAGTCTCACAAAACAACATCCTAAACATCAAAGAGTTTTAGTCATAGAACAACACTCTTCAAATTATCTTGGAAAAACATCATAGAGTTCCACTACATAATGTGGATCAAGCAACAACCAATCTGAGGTTTTACTTGTCCAACAAACAGGATAGTAAAACTTCATAAAACCCTAGCAAAATCCCTAAGCTAACAATCATATCCACCTAAACAGTATTTCGCTCCACTACGTCTGGGCCCCTTGACCGAGTAATTGGTCTTGTTCCTGATCGTGGCCCCTTCTTCAGCCTTTTTCTGGTCGGTTGCCCATTTAGCCTTGCTTCTTTCACCCAATGCGCAAGTGTGTCCTCCGACAACCTTCCTTCCCATCACCTCAGCAACTAATTGCACATTAGCCGTTTCTTGAACTAGCTTTTCAAGTACAGAGGGATCTGTTTGGACATTTTTAGTAGTTGGGCTCGGTGGGGTGGAATCAAGGTCTTGAGATTCGAAGAAATGTTGCATCAAGTGTTCATAAACACTATTGTTGTGAACCTCAGTTTTACATGTTGTTTCCACTATTTCATGGCATTTCATATCGCTGCCTAATTCAGTACACTATTCCAAAAGTGTAGAAAGTAACGTGCGGAAGCAAGTATGAAGACCGAACAGAAGGAAGGAAACTCTGGTTTAATGGAGAGCTTGAGCTTACACGGTATACGCGGGAGAGACAGAGAGAGAGAATGCAAAAAACTATATTCAATAATAATACTCAGTCTGTACATAAGACGTGCTCAGTGAGCACTTTTATACAAGTCCTAGAAGGACTGACCGAAGTACTGACAGTACTTCAATGCTCATCAAGAGCTCCTACACTTACTCCCAAATAATTCCTCACGGAATATCTTTCCTAACGACCTCCCGGTTTATGCACTCGGCCTAACCGATCGGTCCCAACCGATCCGGTCCTCGGCTTCTTCAGCCGATCCACCCGATGTTGAGCTTGTCTCTCAACACTCCCCCTCAAGCTCAACTCGAGGCTCTTCGGGATCCTCGGGCTCACAACTCCGGTTCCTCCTGGCTTCACGCCTCGCTCGCGCTCCTTGACCTGTTCGACTCTGCGCGCTTCGACCCTTCCGGTCGGCTTGTCTGCTCATGTGGCCCTCATTAGCTCTTCTGTTGTTGCGGTGTTGATGCTTCTTCTGCTGTCTTTTCTTCCGCTTGGGCCTCGGTTGATTCAGTGTGTCTGAATCAAACATACGAACCGACTCGGCTACCTCCGATCGGTCTTCGCTCTCGTCCGAGTTGGCTGTCTCCAACTCGTCTTCGGTCTTCTCGCCCTCGATGGCGTCATCCTCCTCATGCGTGGTTGGCTTCGGCTCTCTCCTTCGGTTGCTCCCCTTCTGTCTGCTTCCAAACTTTTCCGCGGGTCCGCCCTCGGCTTCTTCAGCCGATCCGATGTCGAACTTGTCAACCGACTCGGTGTCGCGGTGTCCGCTCCTTTCCTGCTGCCTTGCTTGGTCGTTCGGGACTGTTCTCCCCCTCAAGTTCGGCACGTCAAGGTGACGCAACCCGAGCGCACCTGAGAATTTCCGCAACTTGTCCAGACCAAGTGGCTTGGTGAAGATGTCGGCAGCCTGCCGATCCGTCGGAACGTATAGAAGTTCGACTTCACCGGAAAGGACACGCTCACGAACGAAATGGTAGTGCACCTCAATGTGCTTGGTCCGTGCGTGGAAAACAGGGTTTTTCGCGAGCTGGATGCTGCTGAGGTTGTTGCAGTAGATCGTCGTCGGATCGGACACCTCCTCTTGCAGGTCCTTAAGTAGCCGCTTCAACCAGATGGCTTCGCATGTCGCGACAGCCGCTCCTCGGTACTCCGCTTTGGTGCTCGACAGTGCAATTGTCGGCTGCTTCTTACTGCTCCACGCTATCGCGGCACTCCCGAGGGAGAACGCGTATCCAGACGTGGATTGGCGATCGGCGGCATTGCCAACCCAATCAGCATCGGTGTAGCCGACTAACCGCGTGGCTGCACCGGTCCGATATAGCAGTCCCCGGTCCTTAGTGCCATTGACATACCGAAGTATGCATTGCGCACACTGAAGGTGCTCCTCGGTAGGTCGCGCCATGAACTGATTGATCACCCCGACCGGGTAACTG
Organism: Azolla caroliniana; assembly: GCF_043228905.1. NCBI lineage: Eukaryota > Viridiplantae > Streptophyta > Polypodiopsida > Salviniales > Salviniaceae > Azolla > Azolla caroliniana. The sequence continues at coordinate 8,046,292 of NW_028230437.1, forward strand.
AGGTCAGGTCGGGTGATGGTCAAGTATATGAGGCTTCCGACAATTTGTCGGAACCTCGTCGCGTCGCATACCTTTCCCGTATTGGGACGAAGCTTGACGATTCTGTCTAGAGGAGTCGAGACGGACTTACAGTCGGCCATGCCGAGCTTGAAGAGCATACTCAGCACGTAATGACGTTGGCTGATCAATATGCCTTCGGGGGTACGGATCACTTCGATCCCGAGGAAGTAATGAAGGTCCCCCAGATCCTTCATGTCGAACGATGCCGCAAGCTGGAGCTTCACGCGGTCGATTTCACCTAGGTCGGCGCCGGTGATGACCAAGTCATGAGCATACAGTAAAATACTAACTGGTCCGAGTCGACCTTTCCGGATGAACAGGGAGGAGTCCGATTTTGACGTGACGAAGCCCATCCGACGCAGTTGTTGCGTGATCTTCGCGTTCCAGGCACGCAGGGCTTGCTTCAGTCCGTAAAGGGACTTCTTCAGTCGGCATACTGCTGAGGAGTTCGTTCCGGAGTGAAATCCGGGGGGCTGTACCATGTACACCTGTTCCTCAAGGTCACCTTGCAGGAACGCATTCTTTACATCCATCTGATGTAAGTGCCACCCCTTCGCCGCAGCTACTGCGAGCAAAACACGGACGGCCGTCATTTTCGCGACCGGCGCAAACGTCTCATCGTAGTCGATGCCGTGTTTCTGCGCGTAGCCCTTTGCCACTAGCTGAGCCTTGTACCGGTTGACCGAGCCATCGGTGTTGTACTTGACCTTGTACACCCACCTACACCTGATCGGCTTCACACCCTTCGGTGCGTCAACTAGGTCCCAAGTCTCGTTCTTCGCCAATGCGTGCATCTCTTCCTCCATCGCGGCACGCCAATTCGCGTCTTTAGCCACTTCTGCGTAGCTGTCCGGCTCACGCACTTCCGTTACACGGGTCATGTATGCATAATGATGCGCCATGTACTCGTTGTATCCGAACCGCAAAACAGGATTCTTCTGGTGGGTAGATCGGCGTAATCTCACATTAGCCGATGTCGAGGCCTTCTCGGTCGACGCGGTCTTCAGCTTTAAAGACCCGTCACCGGTTCCCTCGGAGTCGAACTCGCGTCGGTCTGACTCGTTCCTTTCCGTGCCGGAATCCGACACCTTCTTCTTCCCTTTCTCTTTGCGCGTAAGCCGTCTCCTCGGCTTCCTGCACGGCGAATGCACGGCCGAGTCTCCACTCCTCGCCGGCTCTTCACCGGACTGGTCGTACTGATTCAGTTGTCCAATCGGTCCACTTAACCGGAGTGAAATCGGACTCTCTTCACGGGTCTCGATTTCGGGTTCATCCGGAGGCATCTCGGCCTCGCTGACCTCATCGTCAGAGCTCGGATTGGAGTCGAGGTTCGTAGTCGGGGGTAGGTACCAGGACGCAGACTCGTCAAACACAACGTCGCGGCTGACACGTGCTTGTTTGGTGCGAGGGTTATAGCACTTATAACCCTTCTGCTCGTCCGAGTAACCGACCAAGATGCATTTCTCGGCCTTTGCATCCAGCTTTCTCCTTTTCTCCTTCGGTACATGCACATACACAATGCTACCGAACACCCTCAAGTGTCGCAAGTTCGGCTTCGTTCCAAAATATAGCTCGTGCGCCGACACTTTGTCTCCGATCCGGTTCTGGATGTATACCGTGGTCCTTACCACCTCGGCCCAATAGAACTTGGGAAAGCTCTTCTGCTTCAGCATTGCCCGTGCCGCTTCCACAACTGACCGATTCTTCCTCTTGGCCACGCCGTTCTGCTCTGGCGTGTATCTACAACTGAATTCGCGCCGAATTCCCATTTGTTGTAGATAACCGTTGAATTGACCGGAAAAGTACTCTTTTCCGCCATCTGACCGCAAACACTTGATCTTTCGTCCCGTTTCCGTTTCCACGAACCCTTTGAGGTCCCGGAAGCAGTCGAAGACTTCACTCTTCCTCTCGATGAGGTAGATCCACGTGTGTCGCGTGTGGTCGTCGATGAAGGAGACGAAATATCGGCTCCCGCCAAGACTAACGTTTTGTGCCGCCCCCCATACATCCGAGTGTATAAGGTCGAGCTTGTTCTGGCTCCGGTTTCGCTCATTGGGGAAGGGAAGTCGGTGTTGCTTCCCGAGTTGGCAGGCTTCACAAATTTGTGCCTTTCGGCCACTAAATTTGGGCAATCCGAATACTACCTATTTCGATTGCAGATCTTGAAGCCGTTGGTGGTTGACGTGGCCTATCTGCTTGTGCCACAAGTCGATGTCCGACTCGGTCTTTTGTCCCTTCGCGAACATTGCGGTGCCGCCGTCAGTGGAATCGAGGATGAACATCCTCCCGTCTCTGCGCCCTTGCGCAATCACACGGCCCTCTTCCTCAATGAAGCACCCGAGGTGTGTAAACCAAACCTCCATCCCTTGGTCGACGACCTGTCTGACCGAGACCAAGTTCTTCGTGATTGTCGGAACGTGCAACACGTTCATGAGTTTCCCTTTCTGCCCGACATGGCTAAGGGGAACTTCTCCGACATTCGCGATCGGATGTGGAGTGTCGTCTCCTGTTGCGACTACTCCCGGTTGTATCGGTTTTTCAAGGTACGAGAATCACTCCTTATGGCTCGTCATGTGGTTTGACGCGCTGGAGTCCACGTACCACACCTCGTCCGATCTCGGGGTGCTCTATTTCATTGAGTTTGCTTCGTGTCTCGTCACGAAGACAGACCCTCCTCCAGCTCTCTCGGAGTCTTCAGCGTAGTGCGATCGCTGCCGATTTCCCTTGTCGGTATGTCTGGAGCCGTTCTCGGAACCAGTTCTCTCCGAATCGACGCGCTTCTTCCAGCACTCACTTTCCTTGTGGCCTTTCTTGCCACAGTACCAGCACTCCGCGATGGCCTTCCCTTGCCGGTTCTCATCGCTTCGACTCCCCCTGTTTCCGGAGGGTCCGGAGTTGCTGTTGGCATCACTTCGGTGCCTTCTTTCTTGATCTCGTCGGCCGCCTCCATTGCGTGCCGACTCGCCTTGTCCTCCACGTCCACGGGGCCTATCTCCCTCCATATACAACATTCTATTGTCGGTGTGCGTGCTTGTAGACGCACCCGCGTGGTTCTCCTCTACCAGGAGCATCGACTGTAAGTCGAAAAAGGACGACGTATTCTCCTGGGTACACACAACCGTTCAGAACGCTCCGAACTTCGACGCCAAACCTCCAAGACAAATCTGGACCATCTCGCTCTCCTCGATGTTCACCTCTATGGAGGCGAGGGAGTCGCAGATATCCTTGATCTTCGAGGTATAGTCCGCCACCGACAAGTCGCGTTGTCGTAGTTTGCTCAACTCCTGTCGGATCTGAAACTTCTTGGTTGTGGTGCTCGCGGCGAAAATCTTCTTCAGATTTTCCCACGCACCGTTCGGCGTCTTTGCATCCCGAACATAGCTCAATAGTTGTTCGCCCACACATGACGCGAAGCAGTATAATACCCTGCTCGCCGATTGCTCCCACGACGGGAAGTCTTTGTGTGTCGATTCGGGTGCCGCGTCATTAGCTCCTTCGACATAACTCCAGTAGCCGTGCCCGAGCAGGTACTGGTGCATCTTGTAGGACCAAGACGCGTAGTTGGTTCTGTCGAGCTTCTCTGTTGGAAGCGAGCTCGCCATGCCTCTATCCATCGTTCTTCTTGTTCTTCTTCGTCAAGCTGTGTCGGCTGCAGAGAGGTTCTCAACCCTCGCGCTCTGATACCATGTAGAAAGTAACGTGCGGAAGCAAGTATGAAGACCGAACAGAAGGAAGGAAACTTAGGTTTAATGGAGAGCTTGAGCTTACACGGTATACGTGGGAGAGACAGAGAGAGAGAATGCAAAAAACTATATTCAATAATAATACTCAGTTTGTACATAAGACGTGCTCAGTGAGCACTTTTATACAAGTCCTAAAAGGACTGACCGAAGTACTGACAGTACTTCAATGCTCATCAAGAGCTCCTACACTAACTCCCAAATATATTCCTCACGGAATATCTTTCCTAACGACCTCCCGGTTTATGCACTCGGCCTAACCGATCGGTCCCAACGGAGCCGGTCCTCGGCTTCTTCAGCCGATCCGCCTGATGTTGAGCTTGTCTCTCAACAAAAAGAATAGGGTGGAGCTGATCTAAAGGAGATGTGATAGCAGGACTCTTACTTTCAGCCACGTTGGCAGCAGTATCCTCATCTGTTGCAGTGTCATCAGCACCAGACACATCATGTGCCGTCCTTAATCCACAAGATTCTACAATAACATGGCAGCTATTTAGGATAGCTAATTAGCTACTTTACTCAACTATGGTAGTAGCTAGGATAGCTAATCAACTACTTTACTAACTATGGTAGTAGCTAGGATAGCTAATTAGCTACTATGGTAGCTAATTAGCTACTTTACTCAACTATGGTAGTAGCTAGGATAGCTAATTAGCTACTTTACTCAACTATGGTAGTAGCTAGGATAGCTAATTAGCTACTTCTCAACCATGGTAATAGCTAGGATAGCTAATTAGCTACTTTACAGAACTATGGCAGTAGCTAATTAGCTAGTAGGATAGCTAATTAGCTACTTTACACAACTATGGTACTAGCTAATTAGCTACTTTACACAACTATGGTACTAGCTAATTAGCTACTTTACAGAACTATGGCAATAGCTAATTAGCTAGTAGGATAGCTAATTAGCTACTTTACACAACTATGGTACTAGCTAGCTGTCAGTAGCTAATTAGCTGCTAGTAGGATAGCTAATTAGCTAGTAGCTATCTAGCTTCCACTTAGCTAATTAACTAATGTAGTAAACTATGGCAGTAGCTAATTAGCTAATAGGATAGCTAATAGCTGCTTTAATCAACTATGGTAGTAGCTAATTAGCTACAACGATAGCAGCAAAATAGTTTCCATACTTTTTACAACTTAGCTAATTAGAAAAGACTAAGCTTATTAGCTACAATATGGTATACTTGTTAGTTTTCTCCACTCATTTGGTAGAGCTGTACTACAATCTCCCAAACAGAATGCAGCAATTCGACAGGCATGTTGAAAAAACAAAGCAGATGGTATGTGTGGTTGCATGGTTGTAAGTGAACCAACAAAGACGCAATTTTGTCCTCCACACCTAACCCGCAAGTGATGCAACGTGCTTGAACTGTCAATAAATCATTTTCTGGTTCTCCTTCATTTGGTAAGGGAGCAAGAATGTTCAGGTCCAAATCCTGTGTGGTCCTTACCATTCCCTCCACAAAATGTAGCTGCTTCTTATGGCAGCTAACTACCTGTTCTTGATGAATGTATTGTTCCTTCAACGCAACAGAGAAATTTACCGATTAATTATTCCTGTTTGAGAAAGATACACCAACTTTGCTCAGGAATCGTTAACTTACTTGAAGCTTTTCCAAATTGTAATCTGCAACAATATTTACACCTAGAAGGTCCAGGTTCATTGAAAGAACCTGGATCTCTGTTTGCAGTTGTATTTTACGCTAGGGATCTAGTGACCCCTCTAATTCAAGCTCCTGTTGCGCAACCTATTCCAGATAATTCTTGATTAGCACATTTTCCCCTTAAAGTTATTTATACCACAATCACATACTAGCAAAACAATAGTTACCTGAATCTTATTTCTTGTTGGGAGACAGGTCCCTCCGGATGGGAAGGAAGAAGAACAGTGCCGATGAATCGGCCGAGGCCGAAACCGGATGAGGAGTACCCGGCTACGGAGAGCCGGATGGTGCAGGCCTGGTATGAACCGGATGAGGAGTACCCGGCTACGGAGAGCCGGATGGTACAGACCCGGTGAGAACCGGATGAAGAGACATACTCGTAAATATGTTTCTGAGAGCCCATCGAGGCTACATTTGTAAATAGCCGAAAAGTCATATTAGTATAAATATGACTTAGGGCAAACTTTTAGTGACTGTGTGTTGTTGTCATTCTTCCTTGTTGGTGCAAGAAGAAGAGAGAGTGCATAACTGTACAGAGAGAGAGAGAGAGACGAGGTCGTTGCCTCTGTTGTAACCGCCGCCTGTGGCGAAGATCGTGAGCACGAGGTCGTTGCCTCTGTGGACTCACTGTTTTGTACATTCTTACATAGTGACAGTTTGCAGCCTGTGGACTGCCGTGGTTTTTCCCCTAGTTTGGGGTTTTCCATGTAAACCTCCTGTGTAGTGTGTGTATATCTTCCTCTCCTTTGTGTCGTGTTTTATTTCCTGTTTTCTGTGTATCATTCTATGCTCGGTTGTGGCCGAGCGTCGCGCATAAGGAACGTTGGGTTCCCGGCAAGTGGTATCAAGGCGAAATCGACACAGAAAATGGACGAATCATTTGGTGGCATGTTCAAGCTCACCGGCTCCAACTATTCAGTATGGAAGTCGAAGATGAGGGACATGCTCGTTGTTAAAGACCTCTGGCTGTCGGTTCAGTTTGGGGACAAGAGACCGGACAAAATCGACGCCGCGATATGGGAGGTGATGCACATGAAGACAACGACGTACATATGGTGCTTCATCGACATGAGCTTGTACAACAACTTCAATGAAGAGAGCAAGGCTCATGAGCTTTGGGAGAAGATCGGCATAATGTTCCAAAACAAAAATGATGTTAATCAGGTTTCGGTATTCCGGAAGCTAGTAAGACTCCGGTACCAAGATGGCTCCAGCATGGCGGAGCATATGAATGCCTTCCAGGGGTTGATACACCAGGCAACGTCATTGGAAGTACCTCTTGCCAATGAGGTCCTAGCGCTACTCCTGCTCGGTTCCCTCCCGGATAGCTGGGAGATGTTGGTTGTCACTTTGGGCAACGCCGGGCCGGAAGGAAAACGGTTATCCCTAGCAAGAGTAAAGTCGAGCTTGCTAGATGAGGAGGCGCGTCGGAAAGAAAAAGATACGAGCTCCGACTCCAAAGCGCTCCTTACCGAATCGGAATGCGGAAGACATAGAAACCGTAGTCCCCAGAACCAGGAGAAGTCGGGGACACGGTCAAAGTCAAGGGGGAGGCTTACTTGCTTCTATTGCGGCAAGCCGGGACACTTCCAAAAGAACTGTCGGCATTTCGGTAAAGACAAGGAAACCGACGGTACCGATTCGAAGCAAACCCCGAACCGGAACGGTACAGACCAGAACGGTAAAGAACGGAGGGGGCCGGACCGGAAGGGAACGACGGCAATCGCGGCAAGTGAAGAGGAGTTAACGCTCATCACCGAGGAGAGTGAGATAAACCTTGGAGGCGACGAGATGACCTGGGTGGTAGACTCCGGAGCGTCATTCCACCTTACCCCGGACCGGAAATGCTTCTCATCCTATTCAGCCGGTGATCACGGCTGTGTTCGGATGGGGAATGAAGGAACATGCCGAATTGTCGGCATAGGAGACATGTGGCTGACAACACCAACCGGATGCAAGTTGTTGCTGAAGGATGTCCAACACGTTCCGGAAGTTCGTCTGAACCTGATATCAGTCGGTCGGCTAGATGATGAAGGCTACACGGGTAGCATCCGGAACGGTGTCATGAAGTTCAGCAAAGGGAGCCTAATTGTGGCTCAGGCCCGGAAGGTAAACACACTGTACCTGATGAATGCCCGGTTATGTCCGGAAGAAGTGAACGTGGCATCCGACACTGCCGGTGAGCTGTGGCACAAGAGGCTGTGTCATATGAGTGAGAAGGGGATGAAGAGGCTTGCAGACGACAACCTCATTCTAGTGAAGAACGTGCACTTAGAGAAGTGCACTGATTGTCTGGCCAGTAAGCAGAACCGGACCTCCTTCCGACTAAGGCCACTGATGAGACGTAATGCACCACTGGAGTTGGTGCATACGTATGTGTGTCAGGTAGACACGAAGTCACATGCCGGAGCGCAATACTTCGTGACGTTCATAGATGACCACAGCCGGAAGCTGTGGGCCACACCGTTGAAGACGAAGGATCAGGTGTTATCCGTCTTCAAAGAGCTCCACGCGAGAGTGGAAAGAGAAACCGGCTGGAAGCTGAAGGCGGTTCGAGCCGATAACGGGGGAGAATACCGGGGGCAGTTCGAGGAGTACTGCCGCTCGAAGGGAATCCGGCTCGAATTTATCGTGCCGAAGACGCCGGAACTAAACGGACTGGCCGAGAGGATGAACCGGACCATAATGGAGAGGGTCCGGAGTATGCTAGCGCATGCAAAACTACCCAAGAAGTTTTGGGCTGAGGCACTGTCGACGGCGACATACGTGATAAATAGATCACCCTCAGTACCCTTGGACGGAGACACGCCACAGAGAGTGTGGACCGGTAAGGAAGTATCCTACCGGCATCTGAAGGTGTTCGGGTGTCTCGCTTACGTGCATGTAGCTAAGGACCGGAGAGGTAAGTTAGATCCAAAGACCTGACCATGCATATTCGTCGGTTACGGTGACGATGAGTTCGCCTACCAAGTGTGGGACCTGGTCGACAAGAAGGTATTCCGGAGTCGAGATATTATCTTCATGGAGGACAAGACGCTCGCCGACTGGGAGTCGGAGAAGAAGATAATGAACTCCGAGTCGACCGGTAAGGATAGACTCTACGATGAGCAGACCCAACCGGCAAGAGACCGGTTAGCACTCGAGGAACCAACCGGTTACGGTGAGGATACCAAACCGGCATATGAAGAGGTAGAGGAAGTTGAGACCGGAACCGGCCAAGACTCCGAATCGGATTCGGATGAAGAGCAAATGGAGGAGCCGGTTACCGAAGCCCGAAGACGGAGATATCCTCTCAGAGAGAGAAGGGCCCCCCGGAGATTTCCGGATGCAGAGCATGTTCTGCTGACCGATGAGGGGGAGCCGGAAAGCTTCAAAGAAGCGGAGGATGACACCCACAGCCGAAAATGGTTAAGTGCCATGCAGGACGAGATGGATTCCCTGCATGAGAACCATACGTACGAATTGGTGGAGCTGCCGAAAGGAAAGCGGGCACTCCGAAACAAGTGGGTGTACAAGTTGAAACCGGGAGATGCCGGCAACCCCCCGAGATACAAAGCCAGGATCGTGGTGAAGGGGTTCCAGTAGAAGAAGGGCGTGGACTTCGACGAGATATTTGCCCCGGTAGTAAAGATGACGTCCATCCGGACGGTGCTGAGTATAGCAGCAAGCATGGACCTCGAGGTAGAGCAGTTGGACGTGAAGACGGCATTCCTTCACGGCGACCTCGAAGAGGAGATCTACATGCAGCAACCGGAAGGATTTGTGGAGAAAGGGAAGGAGCACCTGGTATGCCGGTTGAAGAAGAGCCTGTACGGATTGAAGTAGGCTCCCCGGCAATGGTACCGGAAGTTCGACTCCTTCATGACCGATCAAGGGTACCACAAGACGTAGGCCGATCACTGCGTGTTTGTGAAGAAGTTCGAAGGAGGGGACTTCCTGATACTCCTCCTGTACGTGGATGACATGTTGATTGTCAGACGTGACCAAGTCAAAATACGGATGTTGAAGAAGGCTCTAAACCGGACCTTCTCAATGAAAGACTTGGGTCCGGCAAGACAGATGTTGGGGATGCACATCATCCGTAACCGGAAAGCGAAGCAATTATGGCTGTCACAGGAGAAGTACGTGACAAAGGTGCTTCACCGGTTCAACATGTTAGATGCAAAACCGGTCGGATCAACACTTCCGGCAAACTGCAAGCTATCCGGCAAGCAAAGCCCGAAGACGAAAGGAGAGAAGGCAGATATGATGAAGATTCCATATGCCTCTGCCGTCGGGAGCTTGATGTACGCAATGGTTTGTACCCGACCGGATATTGGATACGCAGTCGGAGTGGTGAGCCGGTTCATGAGCAATCCCGGCAAGGAGCACTGGAACGCAGTCAAATTGATACTCCGGTACTTGAAGGGCACTTCAAATATGTGTCTACGATTCGGCTCCGGAAAACCTCAACTGGACGGTTTCACCGATTCGGACATGTCGGCTGATGTGGATACCAGCCGGTGTACATCCGGGTATGTGATGACATATACAGGGGGAGCTGTTTCGTGGCAGTCGAGGCTGCAGAAGATGGTTGCATTGTCAACCACAGAGGCGGAGTACATGGCGGCTGTGGAAGCCGGCAAGGAAATATTATGGATGAAGGACTTCATCGGAGAGCTCGGTATCCGGCAAGAGGAATACCGACTCTACTGCGACAGTCAAAGTGCCATCCACCTTGCTAAGAATGCGGCCTACCATTCCCGGACGAAGCATATCCAGCGGAGGTATCACTGGATCCGGGAAAGAGTAGATGACCAGGAGTTCGCACTGACGAAGATCCACACGGCCGAGAACGGTTCAGATATGCTGACCAAAGTGCTGACACCCGACAAGTTGGACGCATGCCGGAAGAGGATCGGACTGGTAAGACACCCCATGCTGGAGTGAAGGGGGAGTTTGTTGGGAGACAGGTCCCTCCGGATGGGAAGGAAGAAAAACAGTGCCGATGAATCGGCCGAGGCCGAAACCGGATGAGGAGTACCCGGCTACGGAGAGCCGGATGGTGCAGGCCCGGTATGAACCGGATGAAGAGACATATTCGTAAATATGTTTCGGAGAGCCCATCGAGGCTACATTTGTAAATAGCCGAAAAGTCATATTAGTATAAATATGACTTAGGGTAAACTTTTAGTGACTGTGTGTTGTCGTCATTCTTCCTTGTTGGTGCAAGAAGAAGAGAGAGTGCATAACTGTACAAAGAGAGAGAGAGAGACGAGGTCGTTGCCTCTGTTGTAACCGCCGCCTGTGGCGAAGATCGTGAGCACGAGGTCGTTGCCTCTGTGGACTCACTGTTTTGTACATTCTTACATAGTGACAGTTTGCAGCCTGTGGACTGCCGTGGTTTTTCCCCTAGTTTGGGGTTTTCCATGTAAACCTCCTGTGTAGTGTGTGTATATCTTCCTCTCCTTTGTGTCGTGTTTTATTTCCTGTTTTCTGTGTATCATTCTACGCTCGGTTGTGGCCGAGCGTCGCGCATAAGGAACGTTGGGTTCCCGACATTTCTAATCGTTGTAACAACGGAAGTAACTTTGCTCTGCATTGTAGAAGCCATTGTGGCTTTCTCTAAATCAGTCTTAAAAAATGCCAATGTCTCATAGGCTTCATGGACATTTTTTAGCATATATCTCATAAACCAATGTCTCACCTGTATCATCGACATTGGTTTTCCTTGGGTGTCAGTGTGGTGTATGCCCCTGGTTTTGCTGGGAGTCGGCAATTGCATCAACAGCTGCCATGCTCCAAAATCTGTCTATTTTTTGTGCCAAGGTTCCCATCTTTCGGCATCTTTTTACCGATGCCTCACCATAGACTGCCCAAGCTACCCTATACATTTCAAGGTCTCTGGATTCCTTCGCTGTTTTGCAGTACTCATATGCAAATGTTCTAGCAAATGAAACTGACAACTCATTGTTGACTGTTATAGGTTTTAGGGTTAATGATGATAATGATGATAATGATAAAGATAGGAATAGGGTTAACAATCATGGTAGATTGATAATGTATGCGTGATGATGATGGTGAGAGATCATGACGTGTATCAAGAAGCATTGCCCATCGTTGTGATGATGGAGATAAGCATTGTGGAATGGTGGAGATGGTGAATGGTATGACGGTGAGAGAGAACATGAAGAACAAGACAAGCATTGAGGGGTGGGGGGTGGTGCCTACAATGGCTCCACCCCCCTCCCAAGGGGGTTCAACGCTAAGGGGGAGAGAAAGATGTCAAAGAGAGAGAGAGAGAGAGAGAGAAATATGGTTATTGTTGTGTTCATTCATTCCCCATAAGGGGTTAAATAGTACAAGAGGGGGTAGATACATAGGGGTGTAAGCCCCCTCGAGCATTCATATTGGACACTCACTCACACCTCTTGGTATCCATCCACATGCACACACGTGTGCATGTGTTCACATATGTATAGACTCACAATTACATTTATGCCCCCTACACATACACAACAACATCATGATAACATTCGACCCTCACTCATCACACTTGACTCTCCGTACATCTCGTACGGGGTAACACAATATGGCACGCCTGTGGGAGAGTGCCTTGCACGTTGATCCCACATGCCTTGATGATGATATTTCTTCGACCAGGACTTCCATGGGTCCTTTCAACGATCGACTCCCTCGATCGGAGTGCTTGACTCAAACATCTTCGTCGGTCAACGACTCTTCTGCGACACGAACATTCTCGTTCTGTCGACTTACGAACTTTGGTAACATCATTTGGGTCGTCAGAAAACATTGTATGTATGTGTGTTCTTCTTTGTATCTTGTGAGTCATGTGTGGATCACATCCATTTCTTTTAGGTTGATGAGTTTTTGAAATTCCGTTGGTGCCTTTCGGTTTTGAAAATTCTAGTATGTACCCTCATGTTTTTAAAAATTTTGCACATGCCCTTAGGTTTTTTTCGAAATTCCTTGGATGCTTTTTATCCTTCTCTTTTTCTCCCACTCTTTTTTCTGTTTTCTATCTGCTTTTCTCCTCTCTCTCTCTCTTGGTTTTGTTTCTTCTCATGCTCTTGTCATTCTTGCGGTTCCTTCTTAGCCGTTTGTCTCAGCTTTTAACTTCCTCTTCCTCCTCTTTCTTTCTGCTTTCGTTTCCCGCTTCTCTTTGCCTTCCTTTCTCTCCTCTCTTCATCTGCTTCTTCTTCCGTATTTGTCTTCTTCTTCCTTTCTCGTTTTTCTCTATCCTCTGTTCTATGCCTTCTCTTCCTTCTCTTCTATACTCTGCACTTTCTTCTCTGTGTGTTCTAGTTCCTTCTCTGTTTCTGGCGATCCAGCAGTCCGGGTGTTCGGTTGTTCGTTCTTTCTCTCATTCCAATGTCTCTTCGTCACTATCTCCATTTCTTTGTCTCTATCGGTCTACCGGCCACTCATGACCGTTTGTTGTCCCCGCTCCTCTATCTGTCGCCTACACTGTCCGGCCCGTCGTTTCAGCGTCAGTTGTCCGGCCATTCCGGCTGCATTTCGGCCACTTCTGTGCATTTTGGCCGCCCCGACCGTAGACGACTGCTTCCCGGTCGCCGCCTTGTTTTCAGCCACTTCTATCGCCGTCTCTGTCCGGCACTGTCATTTGTCTTCCGGTCCATCCGTTTGTCCGTCCCGATCCGTTTTAGTCCGTCCGGCCGTTCTTACCGACTATTTCTGGTTATTTCCGCCATTTCTTCGTCGGCTATCCGATCGCCACTGATCTGGCCATTGTTCATCCATTGCCACTATCGGGCTACTGTGAGGCTGACGCCACTGTCTTTGTCATGGCCATCCGGTTGCCACCATTGCTTGCCGTTCGGCCATTGCTCTAGCCGTTGGTTGTCTGGCCACCCCAACCTGGCAGCTCCGGCTGCTTTATTAGGTCGTCGCCATACGGATGATGTTCGACTTCCATCCTGTCCGGCCGCTCTCTGGCCATTTCGGCTCTCTGGCTCCTGTCCAGCCACTCTCGGCCTATCCGACTGCTCCAACTGTTGTCCGGCCACTTTGGCCGCTCGGATTGTTGTCCATCCACTCCGGTCACTTCGGCTGCTATCCGGTCACTCCGGCCACTCTCACCCACTGTCCAACCATTCCAGCCTTTGTCCTTATGTTTTCGTTCGTTGTTTTTGGCGTTTCTTTCACTTTCTTCATTGCCGTCTCCATCTTTGTTCCATCATTTCCATCTTTGTGGGCCCTGTCTAACCAGTCTCTGGTCGTTTGTTCGATTCATGTCTCTCGAATCTCGTCCAACCATCGCTGCTTCATTCAAGCGTTGTCTCTATCCAGCCCATCCATGCCCGTTTGGTTTGGTCATCATTCGGCCCTCCGGTCGTTTGTCTTCCTGGCCATGTCTGACCGGTCATATGTGGATAGAAATGCACTCTCATCTTTGGAAGATACGGCTTGTGATGGTTAGGTCTCTCTCTCCTTTGCACTTCCATTGCTAACCCATAGATCATAAACTTCTGTTCGTCTTTCTTTTGCGATCAACTACACGCAAATTGTTAACACCATTTCTCATTCCTCGACTTCGTTTAGTATATCGTGACCACCATTTGCAGCACATCATTGATTTGATTTCTTGCACATTATCTTTACCATTATCGCACATTTCGTCGTTGTTGTCTCTGCCACGTATTAATCTTCGACTTCGTCTCCAAAGGGGGGTCGCCTTAGTGGTCGCCAAAAGGTGTTATTGTCAGGAACTCTATTAAGGCAGAGAAGGAATTAGTACTAAAAGAAGGATTAGTACTATTGTCGGGGAATAGTACTAAGACAGAGAAGGATTAGTACTATGAGAGGTGTCGAACTTTGAGAGAAGGAATGAGTGAGTGAGAGAGAGAGAGAGAGAGAGAGAGAGAGAGAGAGAGAGAGAGAATGATGATGCGAAAGATATATGTATTATATGAAGGAAGATATACAACAGTGGTTAGAAGGCTTAAGACTGGCGTTGAACCGATTTGGTTCGAACTAATGCCTTGCGCCTCCTTTTATAGTGTCTTCAGGAATACTCCTGAAGTTTCTAGAATGTTCCAGAGAAATCTGGAATATACATCAATTTCCTAATAAAACCTAAATGAAAATAATATCCTTCAAATTACAATTCATAACCTAATGGTAAAGTCTCGACCCGTGTAACAAAAGGTTATGGGTTCGAGTCTAGTTATGACACTATCCCCCCTTTAAAACGACGAGTTCCACGAGTCGTTTTGGATTGAGGACCCGGTTTCTCGGGATATCGTCGATGGAAGTCTTCTAGAAGAGCACGAGCATTGGTCACATTCTCGATCGGTTCCCAAGTACGCTCGCTGGGACTATATCCTAGCCAATCGACTAGATAGTAGAGCTTGTTGCGAACAATCTTGGAATCGAGGATGGCAGCGACCTCATACTCAGGTCCATCTTCGAGCTCGATAGGAGGTGGTGGTTGTATAGTACGTCCTGGGATAGTGCTCTCGTGATAGGGTTCGAGGAGAGAACTATGAAACACCGGATGTATCCGAAGTTGCGGAGGTAGCTCGAGACGAAAAGCGACATCATTAATCTTCCCGATAATACGGAAAGGACCTAATCGCCGATAATCCAACTTCTCACATGGGCGAGTAGTCTTGATGTGTCGTCGTAGCAGCCACACCCGATCTCCAATGTTAAAACTGGATGGAAGTCGATGACGATCTGCGTAGTCCTTGTGTGATTGTTGAGCTTGCTGGAGTTGAGTAGATAAATCCGCTTGTATCTTGCGTAACCGCTCCAAACGATCCTCCGCGCAAGGATTTGTGGACACTTCTGGGGTTTCAAGGACACACCACCGGGGATGATATCCTGTATAAGCGTAGAATGGCGTGACTTTAGTCGATGCGTGGATAGCGTTATTATAGGCAAATTCGGCGAACTGAAGAATATCTGCCCAGTCATTCTGATGATAGTTGAGAAAGCACCGCAGATACTGCTCCAGTGTCTGATTTGTTCGTTCGGCTTGACCGTCGGTTTGTGGGTGGTAGCCGGAGGAGAGGTTACAAGTGACCTTCAGCATTTTAAAAAGGTGCTTCCAGAATTTTGACACAAACTGGGGTCCACGATCGCTGATGATATTATCAGGGAGTCCATGATGCCGACATACTTCCCGCATGACAATTTCGGCGGTGTCTTCACTAGATATTTCTTTAGTACATGGTAAGAAATGAGCCATCTTCGTATATCGATCCACCACTGTGAGAATCGCACTGAATCCCTTAGAGACTGGAAGATCTGTAATGAAGTCAAGAGCAATGGATTGCCATGGCTTGCTTGGAATTGGTAATGGTTCTAATAAACCATATGGATGATGTCTTGGCATTTTCGCTCTGCAGCATGTATCGCAAGTCCGAACAAAATCTTCGACAAATTGTCGCATACGGGGCCACCAGAATGATCGTTGTACTAAATCTAATGTTTTAGTACTACCAAAATGTCCTGCTGTATATGTGTCATGGCAGTTTTGTACTACTCGAAGGCGGCAAGAACCATTAGGAACATACAAAAGTTCTTTAAAGAAGAGTAATCCATCACAGTATTTGAATTGCCGATAATCCGTACCTGGTGATTGTGATTGTGAACATGACGCTCGAGAGGGGTCAATTTGTGCTAGTATAGCTTGGGCGAAAGCGTCAGTCTTCAAGTCCTCACGTATAGTATTGGTAATGTCGGAATCCACGGGCATGTCAAAGACCTGTGCTGCTTGCAGTCGTGCTGGACCCAAGATTACTTGCTTCTGGTTATCGAAAGCTGGCTCACCGGGACGTGGTGTTAGATACGAACGCCGTGATAATGCATCTGCCTTCCCTTGGTGCTTCCCCGGACGATATGTAATTTTGAAGTCGAAGCGTGTGAGGAAGTGGGCCCACCGAGCTTGACGTCGATTCAGTACACGAGCATCTTGAAAGTAGGCAAGGTTCTTGTGGTCACTGAATACAGTGACCTGATGAGGAGATCCCTCCAGGAAATGCCTCCATTGCATAAAAGAATCAACTATTGCTAATAGCTCTTTATCATGAATTTCGTAGTTGATTTCGGCGGCGTCAAACTTACGGGAGTGGAAAGCCACAGGATGTAGCTTCTCGTCGTTACCTTGTTGTGACAGAATGCTCCCCAATGCGAAATCCGATGCGTCAGCTTCGATAATGAATGGTTTTTCCGGATC
Source organism: Azolla caroliniana (assembly GCF_043228905.1). Taxonomy (NCBI): domain Eukaryota; kingdom Viridiplantae; phylum Streptophyta; class Polypodiopsida; order Salviniales; family Salviniaceae; genus Azolla; species Azolla caroliniana. Next base: position 8,062,962 of record NW_028230437.1, read on the forward strand.
CACATGACCTAAAATTGGAGCTGATGTAAACGCCTTCTTAAGACTCTCGAAAGCCATGTCCGTCTCTTTAGACCAGATGAATGATTGTCCCTTCCTGGTGAGCTGTGTGAGAGGCAGCACAATTTTTGAGTAATTTTGTATGAACTTCCGGTAAAAATTTGCAAAGCCTAGGAAGCATTGCACATCCCGCACCGAACGCGGAGTGTGCCATTCTATCACCGTTTTGACCTTGGCTGGGTCCATAGATATGCCTTCTGAGGAGATGACATAGCCGAGAAACTCCACTTGGTTGCACCCGAAACTACATTTCTCTAACTTTGCATACAGACCATGTTCTCGAAGTCGTTTTAGTACTAATAGTACATGAGAATCATGTTCTTCTTGGGTCTTTGAATAAACCAGTAGATCATCCAAATAGATGATCAAAAAATCATCCAAGAGATCTCGAAATATATCATTCGCCATGTGCTGGAAGACTGCCGGCGCATTAGTGAGTCCGAACGGCATGACCGTATACTCGAAGTGCCCATATCTGGTGCGAAACGCGGTCTTCCATTCATCTCCTGGTCGGATCCGTACGAGGTTATAGGCTCCTCGTAAGTCGATCTTCGTGAAGAACCTGGCACCGTTGATCCGTTCTAAAAGACTTGAGATAAGGGGAAGAGCATACCTATTTCTTACTGTGACCTTATTCAAGCCACGGTAATCTACAACGAGTCGAAGCGAGCCATCTTTTTTCTTGACGAAGAAAATGGGTGCGCCGGCTGGAGATTTCGAATGCCGAATGAAACCGTTCTCCAAATTCTCCTCTATATAGGCTCGAAGGACTTCTAGCTCGGTTGGTGACAAATTGTAGATCGGCCCCCATGGCGGCTCTTTTCCCGGTTGTAAGTCGATGGCGCAATCGTACGGCCGATGATGAGGAAGTGTGTTGGCTTGTACTTTATCGAACACATCAGCATACTGATGATACTTCTCGGGAAGTTGAACGGTGGACTCCTCTTTGGTGGTGCTGGAGGGTTGTACTGATATTGCGAAGAGAAACATTTCCTCCTTGCGCCCTTCCTCACGCAACTGACGTAGCGAAATGGTTGCAACCTTCTGGGTAGATCCTTGGGTTTGTCGCAACTGGATTTCCCTTGTCCTCCAATCTATGTCTGGGTTATGTAACTCGAACCATGGTAATCCTAAAACTATGGGATGTTCTGGAATACTAATAATATTAAATGATACTACACATGTTAAGTTATCTAGGACAATATTAACGGGTTCCGACTCTTCTATGATATTACCAGAAGCAATGGGACGACCATCAATGACTACTACTGAGGCTGGACATGGGAGCTTTCTGAGAGATATCTGATGAGCTCGGGCAAAATTCCTATCCATGAAGCAAGAATTAGCTCCGGAATCTAGAAGGGCTAAGGTATGTACTGGAGGGGTACTTTTAGTACTAACTGCTACTTGGGCTACGAACACATCACTAACTTGCTTAGAGGGAATGGAACCACTAATGGGCTGCACAGATCTAGGGCTGTCCAACCAAACGGCTCCTATTTTGGCTGGACTTAGTCGTTTAACTCTTCTTCTAATTGGCTAAGGATATCAAATTTGTTTGCGAGATTCGGACTATTAGTACTATTAGGACTATTATGACTATGAGGACTATCAGAGATTCCTACTGAAATAGACTCGGGTTTAGTATAGTCAGAACTAACAACGACTTGGTTTACCTGCCTTCTTGGTCTATGGGGACAGTTTATCGCGATATGCCCTGGTCCACCGCAATAAAGGCATAATCGGTTTGTTCGGCGTCGTTGCTTTTCCTCCTCCGATAGCGGCCCACGACGACGTGTAGTGTCAATTTCCATTGGAGTTGGAGTACTTACTGGAGGCGCATTATGTGACTCCCTTTGAAAAGGTTTCGCTACCACTGAGGCATAGGTAGGCTCGGATCTTGCCCTCGGCATCTGAAATTGTCGTTCCGAACGTCGCTCGAAGAGGCGGTTGTCACATCTGACCGCTCGACTGATTGCTTCTGTTAATGATTTTGGCTCTTCAGGGAAAGTCAAGAGTAAATCCTTGACATCGTTGCGTAGACCATAGCGGAACTGCTCCATCAATGCTTGATCATCCCAGGGGATATCGGCGGCGAGTAGGCGGAAATCTGCAGCATATGCGGAGGCTGGACGGTCACCTTGGCGTAATCGCCGGATTTTATTGATTGCAGTCCTTATGCTGTCAGTATCTCCAAAACATGCTTTAAACTCACTTATGAATTCTTCAAAATTATTTAGTACTGGAGATTCCTTTTCTAGTAGCGGAGCGAACCATGCTAATGCTGAGCCATTTAACAACGTGCCTACTAAACCCACTCGTGATGCATCGGTGGGATATCGGGACGGATGCATTTGAATAACTAACTGTACCTGGTTAAGAAACCCTCTAAACTGCGATCGCGTTCCATCGAACTTCGTGGGAAGGCCAATCTTGGGTTCTTTATGAATCCCTTGTGCTCCGTGCCCTTGTTGTTGCATTGCTACGATGGTTGCTTCGAGTTGTTGCACGCGTAACGCAAGTTCCCCATGCTGTTGTTGCGTTTGCTGCTTTTCTAAGGAAATTTGCTGAAGATCCCCCAACAAGCGTTGATTTTCTTGTTCCAAAGCATGAAACTTCTCTTTCAAGCATTGAAATTCCGAGAAAACGGATTGATACTCTTCAGCGCTAACGGTGGCCATGGGATGAAGGAAAAGGGGAATAAGAGACTAATAGGAAAGGAGGGAGACAGAAGGAAGAGGGAGAGAAAAGACCAGACAGGCACCGAGGAAAATCGGTTCAAACTGTCAGGAACTCTATTAAGGCAGAGAAGGAATTAGTACTAAAAGAAGGATTAGTACTATTGTCGGGGAATAGTACTAAGACAGAGAAGGATTAGTACTATGAGAGGTGTCGAACTTTGAGAGAAGGAATGAGTGAGTGAGAGAGAGAGAGAGAGAGAGAGAGAGAGAGAGAGAGAGAATGATGATGCGAAAGATATATGTATTATATGAAGGAAGATATACAACAGTGGTTAGAAGGCTTAAGACTGGCGTTGAACCGATTTGGTTCGAACTAATGCCTTGCGCCTCCTTTTATAGTGTCTTCAGGAATACTCCTGAAGTTTCTAGAATGTTCCAGAGAAATCTGGAATATACATCAATTTCCTAATAAAACCTAAATGAAAATAATATCCTTCAAATTACAATTCATAACCTAATGGTAAAGTCTCGACCCGTGTAACAAAAGGTTATGGGTTCGAGTCTAGTTATGACAGTTATAGGTTTTAGGGTTAATGATGATAATGATAAAGATAGGAATAGGGTTAACAATCATGGTAGATTGATAATGTATGCATGATGATGGTGAGAGATCATGACGTGCATCAAGAAGCATTGCCCATCGTTGTCATGATGGAGATAAGCATTGTGGAATGGTGGAGATGGTGAATGGTATGACGGTGAGAGAGAACATGAAGAACAAGACAAGCATTGAGGGGTGGGGGGTGGTGCCTACAATGGCTCCACCCCCCTCCCAAGGGGGTTCAACGCTAAGGGGGAGAGAAAAATGTCAAAGAGAGAGAGAGAGAGAGAAATATGGTTATTGTTGTATTCATTCATTCCCCATAAGGGGTTAAATAGTACAAGAGGGGGTAGATACATAGGGGTGTAAGCCCCCTCGAGCATTCATATTGGACACTCACTCACACCTCTTGGTATCCATCCACATGCACACACGTGTGCATGTGTTCACATATGTATAGACTCATAATTACATTTATGCCCCCTACACATACACAACAACATCATGATAACATTCGACCCTCGCTCATCACACGTGACTCTCCATACATCTCGTACGGGGTAACATTGACTAGGATCTCCTGATGAACTTTCTTGTGCAGCCTCATGCAGTCATCGTACAAGTCGGCTCGTACATGCTTCAGCTTGACCTTGCCTTTGACTTTAGGCATTGTATATACTGTCATCCAGTCTACATCACTGATCAATTTATCACTTAGGACAACAGGGTCAACACCCTCGAGTGACAGACCATAGGTGTTGTGGAAGTCCTCCTTTGTCTCGCAAAATTTTGTGAAGTTTAGCACTCTTGGATACGGAGGAATGAGCCATCTGAAATATCATTTTAGAAATAAAAAATAGTGCAAAATCAGAATATGTTAGAATTAGAAACCCCAATCAACAACAACAAAAATAGTTCAAAATCATTAACTTAGCAAATCAGAAACCCTAATCATAATTTGTATTCAGAAATTTGAAATCAGAAACCCTAATCAAAATCTGTAATCAGAAGTTTGAAATCAGAAACCCTAATCAAAATCTGTATTCAGAAGTTTGTAACCAGAAACCCTATTCAGAAATTCTAATCAGAAATTTATAATCAAAAACCCTAATTAGAAATTTCAATCAAAAACCCTAACCCGAAATTTCAATCACAAACCCTAATCAGAAATTCTAATCAGAAATTTATAAACAAAAACCCTAATCAGAAATTTCAATCACAAACCCGAATCATCACTAAAGACAGGATTAAACACAAAAAAAGTAATATAAACACACATGCTGCTACTCCCCGATCTGCGAGACATCCTTGTATGGGACTCCAAGGACTTCGCCCTATTCGATTTTGGGGAAATATGAATCGGCACCAAAGTTCAGACAATAGTCAAAAAGAAAAAACAAATGTTTGGGGTTTATGTAACTGAAACATACCTGGACGATGATCGAGCGGGTTCTGTGTTGTAGCTCTCAATCTGCAATGTTGATTTTCTACTGCTGCGGGAGCTACGTCTGCGTTCGTGCTCTGAGTACTCCATCTGCGTTCAAAATCAAACTTAGGCTAAATAGGAAATTGATGACATTGAAGTTCACCTTAGATGATGGTGCTATTCCCCAAGTTCCACTACGTCTGAAACAGAAGTTCAAATATTTGAGTTTTTTCATAAATTAGTTTTTCAAATATTTAATTTTCCCACAAAAAAGACTAGCTAAACAAATAGCTAATTAGCTATGGCCATTTTAGTAGCTAAGTAGCTATAATAGTGTTTCCACTCGCATGCTTTTACCCTACTATTTTCTTCTATTTCTTCATGTTCATTGAATCTAGTACTCTATACGTTTCTCACGTAGTGTACGAAATACACTACGACACTCACCACCTTTGAACCCGCACATCGTCCGCTATGTGCCGAAGTTGTTGGAGCTCGTTATTCTCCTTCATTCGTGGTACCCTCAGTCTCTTCCCCTATGTCAATTATTAATTCTAGCACACTTTCATTGCTTTCCGAACCTTCGTAACTTTTGTCCGATTGTTCCTTTGTATCGGTGTTGTTGAAACTAACATAGGGTTCGTTGTCACTTCGCTTCTTAAAAATCTTCACTCATTTCCCCGCTACAAGTACCCGTATTACTGTCTCGTCCAACTCACATAATTGGTATGTTCCATTATCGAATACCTTCCGAACTCCGTATGGTCCAACTATGATGATGTTCCAAACTACTGCCGTAGACTATCACCCAATCCCCTTCTTCAATCTTTCGTGGTTGTAGATGGTTCTTTGTGTCCAATTGTCTTTTGTTCCGGAATCGTGCTTCTTGTTGTCGACGTATCACTTTCGTTACGTCTTCCGGTCTTTCCTCAAGCTGTCATATCCGGATCGCTAGTAGTTCTTCCCGACTCATCTCTTCCATCCATAGTAGTACTGCCCATGTTGCAATTGCGGTTTCCATAGGCATTATCGGCGTTTGTCCGGTCATAAGTTCTGTCGGCATATAACCGGTCATGGAACTATGCGTTGTGTGATCCGCCCATAGTGCATATGGAAGTATCTGTGGCCAATTCTTCACTCTTCCGTCACATGCTTTCACAAGTGCTTTCATGATTGGACTATGTCCTCGTTCGATCTTCTCGTTTACTTTTGGATTGGATGCCGTGGTTAGTGTCAACTGAACTCCATGTTTAGCGAAGAATTCCCTGGCTTTATCGGAATCAAGTTCTCCCCAATCCACAATTACTTGTCCTACACACGCATGTACTTGTAGAACACTTCTTCCAAGAGAAATTGGCATACTGCAGAACATGTTTTTCTTCGTAACCCCTGACCCTCTACTTGGTTCGTCAGATCCTCCCGAGCTAGCACCAAGTACTCCTTTTGTCCGATCCCTGTTGGCATGGCCATGATGTCGACCATCCAATTAAAATTGATTGTCGGTGAGAATGTCGGATGTAATTCATCTCGGTGTAGAACTCAGGAGTAGATTTGGCATTTCTCACAGCTTCTCGTAAACTCCGCTACATCTTTGTACATATTCTTCCACCAATATTTTGTTTGACCTTTGCAAATATTGCCCACATTCCCGATGTCCAGCCCAAACAAATTCGTGAAATTTGGATATTATTTGTTTCTGTTGTTCCTTTCGGCCAACTACCCATAGTGGTATGCCATCCGGTCTTTTCGACTCCCTCTAGATTAATCCATCGTCTAAGAAGAACTTGCCAACTTGTCATTTCTTCCATCAAATCTTGGCTCTATTGTCTTTATGGTCTGATCATTCCTTGATTTCTTATAGAACCTTACTGATTAGTAAGATTTCTCCTTCGTACGCGTCATCCCGGAACTCCCGAATTATGTTCACCCGAGATATATGCCTCGAAGTAAAGTAATTTTCAAAAACTTCTTCATTATCCTTTTCGATTACATCATCTCTGAACCGTGCTCTTGATAATATATCTGCTACCGTGTTGTCTTTTCCAGAGATGTGTCAGATATCTGGATTAAGTGACTTTACATATGCAATCCATCTTAGCATAACAACATCCGGTATCGTGCAACATCGCATCATCCCTTATATCGGACGACAATCCATTTCGATCACTACTTCGGCTCCAATCCAAATATCCCGATCTGATTTTATCGCCGACATGACTCCCCATAATTCTCTTTTAACTTGTGCATATCCACATTGCCTCATCCTTTTCTTCCACCCTACATCCTTTCATCGGAATGTCATCTAGGAACGACATTGTTATCTCCGGAATGCAGTCTCAGAGCACCTTGTTCATCGCATTCATCATATGTGGGACCAAGTTTGTTGCTCCTTGTGGTAGCATGCACATCCGAACTAATTCTAGCTAGTTGGAATTGGTCATACCCGGAGTATAGGTCTCCAATGGAGTATATCGCGTGTCCGGCAAATGCTTCTGGAAATTCATCCACTATCAGAACAACTCCGGAGTTTCGGATCGTGACTTTATTCACTAGTTGTAAATCTTGAATGAACTGGAGTGACCCATTCTTTTTGGGAACTGTAAACCATCGATTTGAGTATGGAGCGTTTGATGGCTCTAGAATCCCCATCACCATCTTTTCTTTGAGCAGTTCAATGATTTTCGGAATATGTGCCCGTGGCACCGGAATTGGCTTCAAGTTCCACAACCCATGATCAATCGTGAAGATCACCATCGGCTCCACAATCCGGAGTTTCTTTCGGGTCTCATTGGTAAATGTATGTTCAATATCCATGGACTTCCGAAGTGTGGGATCTTCCGAGACTTCTTTCATCTTTTGTTCACTATTGGCAGGTAACGGTCCCGCATATGGTTTCACCTTTCTTTTCACGGTCGTATATTTCATACATACCATTGCTTCTTCTTTGCGGAGCGCATCCGGCTCCATTTCCACAATGATCTTGTACATCTCGACCGATGCCACCATAACTACCCGGTCTTCATGGTGATTCTCTTCTTCAAGGTCTTCAAGCCTTTATAGTGTGCTTCCACAGAACACTTCTTCAATTAATCCAGTGATTTCTTTGTCTTCTTTTATGATTGATGCAGACCGTAACTCATCTTGCACCTTTTGGAATTCTTTCTTCATTACTCTGGTTACGGCTGTGTATGTAGATGCCCCATCCATACTGATTCATACTTGTTTTGCTCCAAGAGTTTTGTTCCTGTGTGGGGTATCAGGGCTTCTCGGACTATCACTTCCCTATTCTGCAACAGTCCACTGTAAAAATTCATTTTTTTTTGGGACAAGAGCTCTCTCTTGTTCCTTTTGTGATTTGATGGCACAGTTAGGAATTGGACGATTTTCCCTCCGGTTTGGTTTTGAATTCGTGCAAAAGCTGCGCCGCTATCGAGCACCTTTGTCTCCATCCGTGAAGCCGTGGTAAAGGGTTGCCCAAGGATCACGGAATGTGAGACCTCATCTTGCATGAAGAAATTTTGGTCAATCTCCACATATCCGATCTTCACCGTCACATCCGGACAAGCCGCAAATAAATCTTCCATGGCTTTTGTGGCTGCCCGGATCTTCCATCCATGGCTGGTGTTTATAGGCCACTTCCCCTTCCGTTAGAACTCCTTGGACATCAAAGTGAACTCTAACCCGTGATCAATCAATGCTAGTACGGGCTCTTTGATGTTTCCGATTCGGACCGGAGTCTCCGTAGTTGCTCGTGCGCAATGTGGCTTTGTGTAGTGAGAGTTTAAAATTTCGTCCTCTGTTTCCGTATCGTTCATTAGAATCATATTTGCATTTACCTTTGAAGTATTAGAATCTTCCGCAGCTTGCCTCTTTCTCTTCACAAGATCCACGAGGAGATCGTGGAACTCTTTCTTTGCTATTCCAAGCAATTCCCGGAGAGAAAATTCCACCCGACTGTCAAGGATTATCTCTTCGAACACCTTCTTCAGGTTCGTCTGTTGTTTGATGTCTAAGGGGAGTTTGAATGCCGGAATTGTTTTTCCTTTTCCTTTTCCTTCCGAATTCCAACTCTCCGGTGTCTTCAATGGTACACCTACATCATCCGTGCGCCGTCTTTTTTCATCTACATATACATCATGTAATTGGCACATGGCGTATATGCTATTCTTCTTTATGGGGCTCTCCCATCATGTAGCTTCCCAGATGCCTTCTGCAGTGCTCCGGATTTTACTAGAGTCGATTTTCTCGGAGATTTCTAGCACTTCTTGAAGTGAAAAGCGTGGAATATTGCTCAACCACAACTAAGTCTTGAATCACTTCAATGAGAATGAAACAAAGAAATGGGAAGTAGAGAGTACACAAAGGAAATACACAGGATGTTTACGTAGAAAACCCTAAGTGGGAAAAACCACGGGAGCCCATGAACTCCAACTATCACTATGGTACAATCAGAGCCTTGGAGGCAATGACCTTGAGTTTTGTATCTTCACCAACTGGCAGTTACAACAGAGTATCGCTCTGTATCTCACACTCTCTTTCTCTGTCACTCTTAGTACAATTGTTACAACAATATGACAACAACACTTAGTGATTGCCCTAAGTCATATTTATACTTATATGAACTTAGGGCTATTTACAAATATAGCCTCAATAGGCTTACTCAAAACATATTTACAAATATGTCTTCTCTTCCGGTTCTCACCGGGTTCATCTGATCCGGTTTCTGGATCTCTTGCGGTTCTCACCTGGTACACCCGATCCAGGTTCTGGATCTCTTGCGGTTCTCACCGGGTCTTCTTCATTCATAATCGGATCCCATCTGGAGGGACCGATTTCCAAACAATCTCCCCCTTCACTCCGACATGGGATGTCTCGCCAGCCCGATCTGCTTTCAGCACGCGTCCAAGTTGTCGGTTGTTAACACCTTGGTCAACACGTTCGACCCGTTCTCCTCCGTGTGGATCTTCATCAGCACGAACTCTCTCGGATCCAGTGATACCTTCGCTGGATATATTTCGTCTAGGAATGGTAGGCCGCGTTGTTGTGATGTGCGTGCTTGAGAGTGGGAAAAACTGGCGAAAGGGGGGGTCAAAATGTGCATGTGCACACAAAGGCAATTAATTGTTCATATCCAAAAGAAAAGGGAAAAGAAAGGGTGGAAAGGAGGTATAGAAGCTCGTGTAAAAAGTAAAAGAGAGGAGAGATAAAAAGTAGAGGGAAGACATGCTATTAATTTGTAGAGATAGAATTATACATTATATAAGAGAGAGTTTATGGACTAGTGGATAGTTACATTGACTTTTAGCAAGAGGTGCACGGTTCAAATCCAGTCTTACAATGAAGCGTGATTTAAGGAATTTTATTCCTTTTGAATTGAAGACAAAATTGGCGACCCCCCTTCTTTTCTTCCTATAAAAGGAAGGTCGAGGGGGGCTCATTTGGGAGGAGGTTTTGGGAGGAGGAGACTATCACCATTTTTCCTTCGGAGCTCTCCATCTTCTTCTCCACCACTTCTCTTCATCTCACACCCCTTCATCACCTCATTGCTACGTGCGTCTTCTTCACGTTGGCACGCGAAGTGCTCGTTTCGTTGGTTCGAGTTGTTGAGCCCCGTTCGTCATTGCGAGTCCGTGTGCACGCCGTTCGGGTGGTCGTGGTTCCTTGGGGTCGGCATTTTTGTGGTGGTCGTGTGTTCGTGCTCCATGTTCGGATTTTCTATTGTCTCTAAGGGCATTTAGTATTTATGTTTTGTTGAGCTTGTGGTTAACTAGAAGTTGCCACATTGTAATCAAGCCCTATTTTATAAAGGGCCCTCTTGTGTTGGAATTGAACACGTATTTATTTCTTTAGCCAATATCATTCGTGTTTTCTTTCTTTCTTTCTTTCTTTGTTCTCGTCCACTTGTACGTTCGACCGTCTTGTGACGAGGGAGCGTTTCGGGCGTGCCCATGCACCTCTCCTCCTCATAAAGGTGTACGAGCAATCTTGCGTGTGTTTGTGTCTTCCTTGCACGTTCGGGTGTCTTGTGACGATGGAGCGTTTCGGGCGTGCCCAGGCACCTCTCCTCCTCATAAAGGCGTACGAGCATTTGTGTGTGTGCTTGTGTCTTCCTTGTACGTTTGGACATCTTCTGACGAGGGAGTGTTTCGGGCGTGCCCATGCACCTCTCCTCCTATCAGGAGCAGTACTAAGACAGAGAAGTGTTGTTAGGAACAATACTAAGACAGAGAAGGAATTAGTACTAAAAGATGAGGATTAGTACTAAGGGAAGTGTAGAACTCTCGAGAGAATGAAAGAGTGAGTGAGTGAGAGAGAGAGAGAGAGAGAGAGAGAGAGAGAATGAGGCTAACAAAAGATATATATTATGTTAAGGGAATATACAATAGTAGCTAGGAGGCTTAAGACTGGCATTGAATTGATTTGGTTCGAAATAATGCCTTGTGCCTCCTTTTATAGTGTTCTTAGGAGTACTCCTGAAGTTTCTAGAATGTTCTAGAGAAATCTGGAATATACATCAATTTTCTATAGTAAAACTTAATGAAAATAATATCCTTTGTACTACAATATATAGCCTAATGGTAAAAGCTCGACCCATGGAACATATGTCATGGGTTCAAGTCTTGCCATATCATGACATTATCCCCCCTTTAAAACCAAGAGTGTCACGAGTCGTTTGGGATTGAGGACCCGGTTTTTCTGGATATTAACGATGGAAAACTTCAAGAAGAGCACGAGCATTGGTCACATTCTCTATCGGTTCCCAAGTATGCTCGCTGAGACTATATCCTAGCCAATCGACTGAATAGTAGATTTTTTTGCGAATAATCTTGGAATCGAGGATGTCGACAACCTCGTGCTCAGGTCCATCTTCAAGTTCGATTGGGGGTGGAGGTGGTTTAATACGACCTGGGATGGTGTTGTCCCAATAGGGTTCTAGGAGAGAACTATGGAACACCGGATGTATCTATAGTTGTAGAGGTAGATCGAGACTAAAAGCGACATCATTAATCTTTTCGATAATACGGAAAGGACCTAATCGCTGATAATCCAACTTCTCACATGGGCGAGTAGTCTTGATGTGTCGTCGTAGTAGCCACACCTGATCTGCAATGTCAAAACTGGATGGAAGTCGATGACGATCCGTGTAAACCTTGTGTGTTTGTTGAGCTTCCTGTAGATGAGTAGATAAATCCGCTTGTATCTTACGTAGCCGCTCCAAACGATCCTCTACACAAGGATTTGTAGGTAGCTCAGGGGTTTCAAATACACACCATTGGGGGTGACAGCCCGTGTAAGCATAAAATGGTGTCACCTTTGCTTATGACTGGATAGAGTTACTATACGCAAATTCGGCGAAGTGGAGAATATTCACCCAATCATCTTGATGATAGCTTAAAAAGCACCGAAGATATTGCTCCAGCGTTTTATTTGTTCGTTCTGCTTGGCAGTCTATTTGCGGGTGGTAGCTAGAGGAGAGGTTACAAGTGACCTTAAGCATTTTAAAGAGGTGCCTCTAGAACTTCGAGACAAACTGGGCTTGACGATCGCTAATGATACTATCGGGAAGGCCATGATGCCGACATACTTCACGCATGACAATTTCGGCGGTTTCTTCACTGGAGATTTCCTTAGTACATGGCAGGAAATGGGCCATCTTCATATATCGATCTACTACTATTAAGATCGCATCGAATCCCTTAGAGACCGGAAGATCTGTGATGAAATCTAGGGCAATGGATTGCCATGGCTTCCTTGAAATCTAGGGCAATGGATGATGCCTTGGCATTTTTGCTCTGCAACATGTATCACAAGTCCGAACAAAATCTTCGACAAATTGTTGCATATGGGGCCACCAGAATGATTGTTGTACTAAATCTAGTGTTTTAGTACTACCAAAATGCCCAGATGTATATTTTGGACTACTTGAAGGCGACAAGTACCATTAGGAACATACAAGAGTTTCTTAAAGAATAGTAATCCATCATGACATTCGAATTGTCGATAGTCAGTACATGGTTGTTGCGACTGTGAACAAGATGCTCGAGAGGGATCAATTTGTGCTAGAATGACTTGAGAGAAAGCATTTGTCTTGAAGTCCTCACGTATGGTATCGATAACATGGGAATCCAAGGGCAGACCGAAGACCTGCGTTGCTTGCATTCGTGCCGGTCCCAGGATTACTTGCTTTTGGTTATCGAAAGCTGGCTCGCCGGGACGCGGTGCTAGATACATGTGCCGTGATAATGCATTTGCCTTCCCTCGTTGCTTCCCCGGATGATATGTAATTTTGAAGTCGAAATGAGTGAGGAATTGGGCCCACCGAGCTTGACGTTGATTTAACACACGAGCATTCTGAAAGTAGGCAAGGTTTTGGTGATCACTGAATACGATGACTTGATGAGAAGACCCCTCTAGAAAATGCCTCCATTGCGTAAAAGAGTCCACCATTGCTAATAGCTCCTTATAATGAATTTCATAGTTGATTTCCGCAGCGTCAAACATGCGTGAATGGAAAGCCACAAGATGTAGCTTTTCATCATTGCCTTTTTGAGACAGAAAGAATATTACCCAAGGCGAAATCTAACGCGTCGGCTTCAATGATTAATGGTATTTCTGGATCAACATGAGCTAAAATAGGAGCTAATGTAAATTCCTTCTTAAGACTCTCAAAAACCATGTTCGTTTCTTTAGACCAAACGAACGGTTGTTCCTTCCAGGTATATTGTGTGAGAGGCAAAACAAGCTTTGAGTAATCCTGTATGAACTTGCGGTAAAAATTGGCAAAGCCTAAAAAACATTGCACATCTCGCAACGAACACGGAATCTGCCACTCTACCACCGTTTTGACCTTAGAGGGATCCATGGAGATGCCTTCCAAGGAAATGACATAGCCCAAAAATTCTACCTGGTTGCACCCGAAACTACATTTTTCTAGCTTTGCATAAAGACCATGTTCTCGAAGTCGTTTTAGTACTAACAGTACATAAGAATCATGCTTTTCTTGGGACTTCGAATAAACCAGTAGATCATCCAAATAGATGATAAAAAAATTATCCAAGAGATCTCAGAATATTACATTTGCCATGTGTTGGAAGACTATTGGCGCATGTGAGGCTGAATGGCATGATTGTATACTCGAAGTGCCCATATCTGGTGAGAAACGCAATCTTCCTTTCATCTCTTGGTCGGATCTGTATGAGGTTATATGCTCCTCGTAAGTCAATCTTTGTGAAGAACCTTGCACCATTGATCCGTTCTAAAAGACTTGAGATAAGGGGAAGTGCATACCTATTCCTAATGGTGACTTTATTCAATCCATGGTAATCTATGACGAGAGGAAGTGATCCATCCTTTTTCTAGACGAAGAAAATGGGTGCGCCGGCTGGAGATTTCGAATGTTGAATGAAACCATTTGCCAAATTCTCCTCTATATAGGCTCGAAGAACGTCTAGCTCGGTTGGTGACAAATTGTAGATCGGTCCCCATGGTGGCTCTTTTCCCGGTTGTAAATCGATGGGGCAATCATATGGTCAATAGTGAGGAAGCGTATTCGCTCGTACTTTATCGAACACATCGGCATAACAACAATATTTCTTTGGAAGTTGAATGGTGGACTCCTCTTTATTGATACTAGAGGGGTTTATTGATATTGCGAAGAGAAACATTTATTCCTTGCATCCTTCCTCACACAACTGATGTAGCGAAATGATTGCAATCTTATGAGTAGATCCTTGGGTTTGTCAACACCATATTTCTCTTGTTCTCAATCTATGGCTGGGTTATGTAATTCGAACCATGGTAATCCCAAAACAATGGGATGTTCTCGGATACTAATTATATTAAATGATACTACACACGCTAAGTTATCTAGGACAATATTAACGGGTTCTGACTCTTCTATAATATTTCTGGAAGCAATAGGACGACCATCAATGACTACTATAGAGGCTTGACATAGGAGTTTTTTTAGGGATATCTGATGAGCATGGGCAAAATTCCTATCCATGAAGCTCCGAAATCTAAGAGTGTTAAGAGATGTACTAGAGGAGTACTTTTACTACTAACCGTTACTTGAGCTAAGACCACATTGCTAACTTGCTTAGAGGATATGGAACTACTAATGGGTTGCACAGATCTAGGGTTGGCCAACCAAACAGATCCTATTTTGGCTGGACTAAATCGTTTAACTCTTCTTCTAGTTGACTAAAGATTTCAAATTTGTTTAAAAGGCTTGGGCTATTAGGATTATCAGACACACCTAGAGAAATAGACTCAAGTTTAGTACTATTAGCACTAACGGTTATTTGATTTAGCGGCCTTTTCGGCCGATGGGGGTAGTTCACTGCAACATGCCCCGGTTCATCGCAATAAAGACATAATCGATTTGACCTGCGTCATTGCTTTTCTTCCTCCGATAGTGGTCCGTGGTGACGTGTGGTGTCGATTTCCATTGGAGTTGGAGTATTTGTTGGAGACGTATTGAATGACTCCCTTGGGAAAGGCTTTGCTATGATTGAAGCGTAAGTGGGCTTCGATCTTGTCCGTGGCATTTGGCACTGACGTTCCGAATGTCGTTCGAAGAGGCGATTATTGCATTGCACCGCATGACCAATTGCTTTTGTCAATGACTTTGGCTCCCCGGGGAAAGTTAAGAGTAAATCTTTAACATCATTACGTAGGCCAAAATAAAATTGCTCCATTAGTGCCTGGTCATCCCAAGGAATGTCGGTGACGAGAAGACGGAAATCCGCAGCATAAGCCGAGGCCGGCCACTCACCTTTGCGCAATCTTTGGATTTTGTTGATTGTTGTTCTAACACTGTCGGTATCTCCAAAACAAGCTTTAAACTCGGTAATAAACTCTTCGAAATTATTTAACAAGGGAGAGCTTTTTTCTAACAGGAGGGCGAACCATGCCAAAGCCGTGCCACTAAGTAAAGTGCCTACTAGTCCCACTCATGATGCATTGGTGGGATATCGAGAAGGATGCATTTGAATGACCAATCGTACCTGATTAAGGAATCCTCTAGATTGCGATCGCGGTCCATCGAATTTCATGGGAAGGCCGATCTTGGGTTCTTTATGAACCCCATGCATATTGGGTCCTTGTTGTTGCATTGCTACTATGGTTGCTTCGAGTTGTTGCACACGTAACGCTAGTTCCCCGTGTTGTTGTTGCGTCTGCTGCTTCTCTAAGGAGATTTGTTGAAGCTCCCCCAATAGTCATCGATTTTCTTGTTCCAATGCGAGAAACTTCTCTTTCAAGCATTGCAACTCCAAAAAAACGGATTGATATTCTTGAGCGCTAACAGTTGCCATAGTATGAGAGAAAAGAGGAATAAGAGATTAGTATGAAAGGAGGGAGAAGTAAGGAGATAAAGGAAGAGAAGGAAGGGGAGAAAATCAATTCAAACTATCAGGAGCAGTACTAAGACAGAGAAGGAATTAGTGCTAAAAGATGAGGATTAGTACTAAGGGAGGTGTAGAACTCTCGAGAGAATGAAAGAGTGAGTGAGTGAGTGAGAGAGAGAGAATGAGGATAACAAAAGATATATATTATGTTAAGGGAATATACAATAGTAGCTAGGAGGCTTAAGACTGGCATTGAACCGATTTGGTTCGAAATAATGCCTTGTTCCTCCTTTTATAGTGCTCTCAGAAGTACTCCTGAAGTTTCTAGAATGTTCCAGAGAAATCTGGAATATACATCAATTTTCTATAGTAAAACTTAAATGAAAATAATGCTTTTCGTATTACAATACTTAACCTAATGGTAAGAGATCGACCCATGTAACATAAGGTCATGGGTTCAAGTCTTGCTATATCATGACAGGTGCTTGTGCTTGTTTGTCTTCCGTTTCATTTCTTGTCTTTCTCATTTCGTTGGTTAACCAGTTGTGGTCGGTCCCACATTCGCATCAAGGACTTTATCAAAACCATTGGCTTTGTGGAATGCACAAAACCATGTGTTATCTCCTTCTCTAGGATACACCTTCAATTACTCCCTTGAGTAATTGGGTCAAGGAATCGTTGTTGCGTAGGGGACTTAATATAGGGTCGAGTAGAGCCGAACAATTACACGATAGATGATCAAGATCGATTTGCACTTACGACTTATCAATAATAGAATTGAAAGTACAGATTAAGATGAAACAAACACATAGGTGACCCCAAAAGTATTTGTATTGATTACTGCATATATCGGTTACAAAGAGAATACAAGCTGACTATATATCTGTTACTTTCTCTCTAAACAACATACATATATCTATATTCTCCCCCCTCCTTCTGCTGCTCAATTGATTTATATATAGCATATTCTCTCCTTATTCTTGGCCTTTATTCCCGGTTGTTTGTATTCCGTTTTTCCTCCCTTGGCTGCCAGTGCTCGGGTCAATTCTCCTTTTTATACTGACCTACTCTCCTCTTTTTTAAGATTCATTTCACACCTCCTGCCTTTTGTCCCACGAATAAAACCATGGGCTTCCAATTGAACCTATGGTTTTTGTGCATGCCACAAAGCCAGTGGTTTTGATAAACTAACCATAGTTATCCTTAAAGTAACCATGGTTTACATGGGTTCAAGGTACTATATAAGACCCTAGTAGGGCTTGTGTATAAGGGCAGGTTATTTTGTGGGATCATTGTCATTCTTGAGCGAGCAAGCTCAACTTGGGCCGAACCGGCTAAGGAACTCGAGAGCCGGATCGGATGGAGACCGATCGACTAGGCCTAGATTAGTTGAAGAAACCAAGAGCCGGATTGGATGAAGACCAATCGGCTAGGCTGAGTCAAATAGAATCTAACAGACCATTAGGGGCATATATTCCTATTTTAGTAAATAGGAATATTATAGGTTGTTAGCATCAGGCTCAATTAATGAGCATTCAAGTACTTATCAGTCTTTCTAAGACTTGTATAAAGAGTGCTCACTAAGCACATTTTATGTACAGAGCATTATTGTTTCAATACGACTCTTTTTTGTTTGTTCTCTCTCAGTCTCTCTCTCATATAGTGTATCTCCATTCTCTATGTATACCTATTTGTTGTCCAAATAACCAACTGAGTACCTTGTGTTTTCCACAATGCTTCCACACATCATCTTTTACATGGTATTAGAGTGTGAGGGTTAAAAGAATCCTCTATTGTCGACACAACGAACAAGACAGAGACAAGCTTTCTTCTTTCGGAAAAGAAAAGACAGGAACATGATCAGAGGTATAGGTAGCTCACTTCCAACAGAGAAGCTTGACAGGAGCAACTACACATCTTGGTCATACAAGATGCACCAATACCTGCTCGGGCACGGATACTAGAGTTATGTCGAATGAGCTAATGATGCAAAACTAGGTTTGACACACAGAGATTTTCTAGCCTGGGAACAACCGGCAATCAGACTCCTTTACTGCTTCGCATCTAGTGTGAGTGACCAACTATTGAGCTACATCCAGGATGCCAAAACGCCGAAGCATGCTTGGGGAAATCTGAAGAAGATTTTCGCCACAAGCACCACAACCAGAAAACTATAGCTCAGAGCGGAGCTTAGTAATGTCCGATAGAGAGATATGTTGGTGGCTGATTACACCTCCAAAATCAAGGGGATCTGCGACTCGCTCGGGTCTATCAACGTGACGGTTGAAGAAGATGAGATGGTGCAGGTCTGACTCAAAGGTTTGGCACAAAATTTTGGATCATTCCGAACGGTGGTTTAAATCATGAGAGAGAATACCCCATCCTTCTTTGAGCTACAATCAATGCTTCTCGTTGAAGAGAACCACAAGGGTGTGTCGACGAGCACGTTGTTGTGCCTTTTGGCGCCGGATCGTTGCATGAGTCGGGTGGGAACCGTCGCGGTTTTGGACTACGAGGAAGAAGAATTTGAGACGGTTTTAGTTATGAATATGAATCGATTATAAGAAAGAGAGATTGAAACTTGTGAATCCCACAAGTATATTGTATTAGATTAATCAATATTAAGATAAGAATATGAGGATAAGGATATAGAAACCCCGTGAATCACATGAGGAAGTAATTGTGGCTAATTCTGCACTCTTCCGTCGCATGCTTTCGCAAGTGCTTTCACGATTGGACTATGTCCTCGTGACAGGAACACACGCTCCTAATGAATAATGCTCGGCCACAACCGAGCCTAGGATAAAACACAGAAAAACAGATAATGAACGCACGACGCAGTGAAGAGAAGAGTACACAGGATGTTAACGTGGAAAACCCAAACTAGGGAAAAACCACGGCAGCCCACAGACTGCAAACTATCACTATATCAGAATGTACAATAGTAGAGCACCGAGGCAACGACCTCAAGCTTGCTATCTTCGCCACAGGCGGCGGTTACGACAGAGGCAACGACCTCTTCTTCTCTCTCTCTCTCTCTGTACATTGTTACGCGCTCTAATCTTGCGCCAACAAGAATGACCACAACAACATCACTAAGTTTGCCCTAAGTCATATTTATACTAATATGACTTTTCGGCTATTTACAAATATAGCCCTGATGAACTCTCAGAAACATATTTACGAATATGTCCCTTCATCCGGTGAGCACTCCTCACCGAGCCTGCATCATCCGGCGCTTGTCGAGCACTCATCATCCGGTTCTCACCGGGTCTTCCGTTTCTGGGTACTCCTCATCCGGTTCTCACCGGGTCATCCCATCCGGAGGGACCTGTTTCCTAACAAACTCCCCCTTCACTCTGGCACGGGATGTCTTAGTAGTTCGACCCGCTTCCGACATGCATCCAGCTTGTCAGATGTCAGTACTTTGGTCAGCATATCTGACCCGTTCTCGGCCGTGTGGATCTTCGTCAGCGCGAACTCCTGGTCATCTACTCTTTCCTGGATCCAGTGATACCTACGCTGGATATGCTTCGTCCGGGAATGGTAGGCCGCATTCTTAGCAAGGTGGATGGCACTTTGACTGTCGCAATAGAGCCGGTATTCATCTTGCCGGATACCAAGCTCTCCGATGAAGTCCTTCATCCATAATATTTCCTTGCCGGCTTCCACAGTCACCATGTACTCCGCCTCCGTGGTTGACAACGCAACCGTCTTCTGCAGCCTCGACTGCCATGAAACAGCTCCCCCAACATATGTCATTACATACCTGGATGTAGACCACCTGGTATCCACATCAGCCGACATGTCCGAATCCGTAAAACCGTCAAGTTGAAGTTTACTAGAGCCAAATCAGAGACACATATTTGAAGTGCCCTTCAAGTACCGGAGTATCCATTTGACCGCGTTCCAGTGCTCCTTGTAGGGATTGCTCATAAACCGGCTCACCACTCCGACTGCGTATCCTATATCCGGTCGGGTACACACCATTGCGTACATTAAGCTCCCGACGGCTGAGGCATATGGAACCTTCATCATATCAGCCTTCTCAGCTTTCGTCTTCGGGCTTTGCTTACCGGATAACCTGTAGTTTGCCGGAAGTGTCGATCCGGCCGGTTTCGCATCTAACATGTTGAACCGCTGAACCACCTTTGTCACGTACTTCTCCTGTGACAGCCACAATTGCTTAATTGACCGGTTCCGGATAATATGCATCCCCAACATCTGTCTTGCCGGACCCAAGTCTTTCATTGTGAAGGTCCGGTTGAGAGCCTTCTTCAGCATCCGTATTCTGGCTTCGTTCCGTCTGACGATCAACATGTCGTCCACGTATAGAAGGAGTATCAAGAAGTCGCCTCCTTCGAACTTCTTCACAAACACACAGTGAACGGCCTGCGTCTTGTGGTACCCTTGATCGGTCATGAAAGAGTTGAACTTCCGGTACCATTGCCAGGGAGCCTGCTTCAGTCCGTACAGGCTCTTCTTCAACCGGCAAACCAATTGCTCCTTCCCTTTCTCCACGAATCCTTCTGGTTGTTGCATGTAGATCTCCTCTTCGAGGTCACCGTGAAGGAATGTTGTCTTCACGTCTAGTTGCTCTACCTCAAGGTCTATGCTTGCCGCTATACTCAGCACCGTCCGGATGGAGGTCATCTTTACTACTGGGGCAAATATCTCGTCGAAGTCCACGCCCTTCTTCTGCTGGAACCCCTTCACCACGATCCTGGCTTTGTATCTTGGGGGGTTGCCGGCATCTCCTTGTTTCAACTTGTACACCCACTTGTTTTGGAGTGTCCGCTTTCCTTTCGGCAACTCCACCAATTCGTACGTATGGTTCTCATGCAGGGAATCCATCTCATCTTGCACGTCACTTAACCATTTTCGATTGTGGGTGTCATCCTTCGCTTCTTCGAAGCTTTCTGGCTCCCCATCATCGGTTAGTAGCACATGCCCTGCATTCGGAAATCTCTGGGGGGCCCTTCTCTCTCTGAGAGGATATCTCCGTCTTTGGGCTTCGCTAACCGGCTCCTCCATTTGCTCTTCATCCGAATCTGATTCGGGGTCTTGGCCGGTTCTGGTTTTAGCTTCCTCTACTTCTTCTTTTGCCGGTTCGGTATCCTCACCGTAACCGGCTGGTTCCTCGAGTGCTAACCGGTCTCTTGCCGGTTGGGTCTGCTCATCGTAGAATCGATCCTTACCGGTCGACTCGGAGTTCATATCTTCTTCTCTGACTCCTAGTCGGCGAGCGTCTTGTCCTCCATGAAGATAATATCTCGACTCCGGAATACCTTCTTGTCGACCAGGTTCCACACTCAGTAGCCGAACTCATCGTCGCCGTAACCGAGGAATATGCATGGTCGGGTCTTCGGATCTAGTTTTCCTCTCCGGTCCTTAGCTATATGCACATACGCAAGACACCCGAATACCGTCAGATGCTGGTAGGACATTTCCTTACCGGTCCAGACTCTCTGTGACGTGTCTCCGTCCAAGGGTACTGAGGGTGATCTGTTTATCACATATGTCGCCATTGACAGTGCCTCAACCCAGAACTTCTTGGGTAGTTTTGCATGCGCCAGCATACTCCGGACCCTTTCCATTATGGTCCGGTTCATCCTCTCGGTCATCCCGTTTAGTTCCGGCGTCTTCGGCACGGTAAATTCGAGCCAGATTCCCTTCGAGTGACAATACTCCTCGAACTGCCCCCGGTATTCACCTCCGTTATGTGCTCGAACCGCCTTCAGCTTCTGGCCGGTTTCTCTTTCCACTCTCGCGTGGAGCTCTTTGAAGACGGATAACACCTCATCCTTCGTCTTCAACGGTGTGGCCCACAGCTTCCGGCTGTGATCATCTATGAACGTCACGAAGTACTGCGATCCGGCATGTGACTTCGTGTCCACTTGACATACATCAGTATGCACCAACTCCAGTGGTGCATTACGTCTCATCGGTGGCCTCGATCAGAAGGAGGTTCGGTTTTGTTTACCGGTCAGACAATCAGTGCACTTCTCCAAGTGCACGTTCTTCACTGGAATAAGGTTGTCGTCTGCAAGCCTGTTCATCCCCTTCTCGCTCATGTGACACAACCTCTTGTGCCACAGCTCACCGGCAGTGTTGGATGCTACGTTCACTTCTTCCGGGCATAACTGGGCATTCATCAGGTACAACGTGTTTACCTTCCGGGCCCGAGCCACAATCAGGCTCCCTTTGTTGAACTTCATAACACCGTTCCGGATGCTACTAGTGTAGCCTTCATCATCTAGTTGACCGGCTGATATGAGGTTTAGACGAACCTCCGGAACGTGTCGGACATCCTTCAGCAGCATCTTGCATCCGGTTGGTGTTGTCAACCACACGTCTCCTATGCCGACAATTCGGCATGTACCTTCATTCCCCATCCGGACACAACCGTGACTATCAACTCTTCTTCACTTGCCGCGATTGTCGTCGTTCCCTTCCGGTCCGGCCCCCTCCGGTCTTTACCGTTCCGCTTCGATGTCCGCTTCGAATCGGAACCGTCGGTTTCCTTGTCTTTTCGGAAATGCCGACAGTTTTTCTGGAAGTGTCCCGGCTTGTAGAAGCAAGTAGGCCTCCGCCTTGAGTTTGACCGTGTCCCCGACTTCTCCCGGTTCTGGGGACTACGGTTCATTTGTCTTCCGCGTTCCGATTCGGTAAGGATCGCTTTGGAGTCGGAGCTCGTATCCTTATCTTTCTGACGCGCCTCCTCATCTAGCAAGCTCGACTTCACTCTTGCTAGGGATAACCGTTTCCCTTCCGGCCCGGCATTGCCCAAAGTGACAACCAACGTCTCCCAGCTATCCGGGAGGGAACCGAGCAGGAGTAGCGCTAGTACCTCATCGGCGAGAGGTACTTCCAATGATGTTGCCTGGTGTATCAGCCCCTGGAAGGCATTCATGTGCTCCGCCATGATGGAGCCATCTTGGTACCGGAGTCTTACTAGCTTCCGGAATACTGAAACCTAGTTAACAACATTTTTGTTCTGAAACATAATGTTGATCTTCTCCCAGAGCTCATGAGCCTTGCTCTCTTCATTGAAGTTGTTGTATAGACTCATGTCGATGAAGCATCCTATGTATGCCGTTGTCTTTATGTGCATCACCTCCCATATCGTGGCGTCGATTTTGTCCGGTCTCTTGTGCCCGAACTGAACCGGCAGCCAAAGATCTTTAACCACAAGCATGTCCCTCATCTTCGAATTCCACACGGAATAGTTGGAGCTGGTGAGCTTGAACATGCCTCCTAACGATTCGTCCATTTTCTCTGTCGTTTCGCTCTGATACCACTTTGATAGGAACACACGCTCCCGATGAACAACGCTCGGCCACAACCGAGCCTAGGATAAAACACAGAAAAACAGATAATGAACGCATGACGTAGTGAAGAGAAGAGTACACAAGATGTTAACGTGTAAAACCCAAACTAGGGAAAAACCATGGCAGCCCACAAACTGCAAACTATCACTATATTAGAATGTACAATAGTAGAGCACCGAGGCAACGACCTCGAGCTTGCTATCTTCGCCACAGGCGGCGGTTACAACAGAGGCAACGACCTCTTCTTCTCTCTCTTTCTCTCTCTGTACACTGTTACGCGCTCTAATCTGGCACCAACAAGAATGACCACAACAACATCACTAAGTTTGCCCTAAGTCATATTTATACTAATATGACTTTTCGGCTATTTACAAATATAGCCCCGATGGACTCTCAAAAACATATTCCGGTGAGCACTCCTCACCGGGCCTGCATCATCTGGCACTTGCCGGGCACTCATCATCCGGTTCTCACCGGGTCGTCCGTTTCTGGGTACTCCTCATCCGGTTCTCACCGGGTCATCCCATCCGGAGGGACCTGTTTCCTAACACCTCGTTCGATCGTCCCATTTGATTCTAGATTGTATGCCGTGGTTAATGTCAACTGAACTCCATGTTTAGCGAAGAATTCCCTCGCTTTATCGGAATCAAGTTCTCCCCGATCTGCAATTACTAGTCCTACGCACCCATACCTGGAGAACACTTCTTCCAAGAGAAATTGGCATTTTGTAGAACATGTTTCTCTTCGTAACCCCTGACCCTCTACTTGGTTTGTCAGATTCCCCCGAGCTAACACCAAGTACTTCTTTTGTCCGATCCCTGTTGGCATGGCCACGATGTCGACCATCCAT